>NC_080069.1:115016859-115139359 GCF_949987535.1 Balaenoptera acutorostrata | reverse complement strand
TTATCTTGGGTATATTCCTAGGATTAGAGTTGCTGGGTCATATAATAACTCTGTGCATAACCTTTTGAGGATCTGAATGTTTCTTGAGTTCTGCCTGCAAACTGGGACTTGCATAGATATTTACTGAACCCAGGAGTTCAAAAAGCTAGGTTTCACCATAAACAAGACAAAAAGACAACCCTCAGAATGGGAGAAAATATTTGCAAATGAAACAACAGACAAAAGATTAATCTCCAAAATATACAAACAGCTCGTGGAGCTCAATATCAAAAAAACAAACAATCCAATTAAAAAATGGGCAGAAGACCTAAATAGACATTTCACCAAGGAAGACATACAGATGGCCAAGAGGCCTATGAAAAGATGCTCAACATCACTAATTATCAGAGAAATGCAAATCAAAACTACAATGAGGTATCACCTCATGCTGGTCAGAGTGGCCATTATCAAAAAATCTAGAAACAGTAAATGCTGGAGAGGGTGTGGAGAAAAGGGAACCCTCCTGCACTGTTGGTGGGAATATAAATTGATACAGCCACTATGGAGAACAGTATGGAGGTTCCTTAAAAAACTAAAAATAGAACTACCATATGACCCAGCAATCCCACTACTAGGCATATACCCTGAGAAAACTGTAATTCAAAAAGAGACTTGTACCACAGTGTTCATTGCAGCACTATTTACAATAGCCAGGACATGGAACCAACCTAAATGTCCATCGACAGATGAATGGATAAAGAAGACGTGGCACATATATACAATGGAATATTAGCCATAAAAAGAAACGAAATTGAGTTATTTGTAGTGAGGTGGATGGACCTAGGGTCTGTCATACAGAGTGAAGTAAGTCAGAAAGAGAAAAACAAATGCCGTATGCTAACGCATATATATGGAATCTAAAAAAAAAAAAAGGTACTGATGAACCTCGTTGCAGGGCAGGAATAAAGATGTAAACATAGAGAATGGACTTGAGGACATGGGGTGGGAGGGGGAAGATGGGGCAAAGTGAGAGTAGCATCGACAAATATACACTACTGAATATAAAGCAGTTAGCTAGTGGGAAGCAGCAGCCATAGCACAGGGAGATCAGCTTGGTGCTTTGCGGTGACCTAGAGGGATGGGATAGGGAGGATGGAAGGGAGGCTCAAGAGAGAGGGGATATGGGGACATGTGTATGCATATGGCTGATCCACTTTGGTGTACAACAGAAACTAACACAGTATTGTGAAGCAAGTATACTCCAATAAAGACCTATTTAAAAAATAAATAAATAAATAAATAAAAGCTAGGTTTCAGTCATGGCCCTACCGCTAATAAAATTTGTGATCATGAGCAAGTAACATTACTATTCTTCTCTGTGGAAGTACTCAACTGTTCTCATGGGGTTGTTTCAGTTAAAACTTACATATGAACATACATGAGGAACCATGAGACCTAAAAATACTCTTTTTCTCATTTGGTACCTACCTCTCCTGACAAAGCTGCAACCTTCCATGAGCTTATGTTTTAATAATAAAGTTCCCCCAGGGCAAACCTTATTCAGCAAACAAGAAGACTTTAAAAGAGAAATTGGCAAAGTTAGCTTGAGTCAGATGAAAAGGCCATATTGAAGAGCCATGTGTAGCTCAGTGCTAGGCAGTGTGTCATCCTGTCCACTGTGCTGGCCTCGTGTCCTAGTGCAGTGCCAAGCACACAGTCAGACTGGATCAGTAATTGTGGGATGAGGGAAACCCAAGTTTGTATCATGAGCAGTAATCCCACTTCTGGGAATCTGTCCTAATCAAGTGATTCAAACCAGATCAACAATTTTTGCATGAAGATGTCAACTGCTGCATTATTTTATGTGCAAAATGGAAAACAGTAGGCAGCGGTTCAGGAAATTATGAAACATCCTTTTAAGGAAATAATCTAAGGTCTGAAGACTGCATGGAAACAGAAGGAAATTTGAGCAAGGAGGAAAAATACAAAGTTTTACTAGAATTGTATATGAAGTTGAAATAAAAGAAAGAAAGTCATAAAAATAGCCTGTAAGAAACTATGTTAAAATGATAGTGTTTTATAATGGTAGGCTTATGAGCATCTTTCTTTTTTTGTAAGTAAAAATTTTTCTTTAATGAACCTGTTTTATGATTTAAATAGATTTGATTTTAAAAGCTATTTTGTTGCTACTCAGCTTCTTTTGAACGAAAGGGTGCTTCTCTTTCCCCCCTCAGGTGAAAGAACTAGAGCAGAGCCTGCAGGCATCTGAGGAGAAGCTAAAACAGAGCAGTGACGTTGTGACAGCTCAGGAAGCTCAGATTCAGGAGCTTGTAAGTGGGTATTGTGACTGCTGTGTTCTAGGCCCTTGATGCTTTTTCCCTTTATTCCTTTGTAGGTCCACAAACTCACTCCCAAATTCTGGAATGGTATCTGGACCTGACCTTAGATACAGTTGTGGGCAAATAGGCAGCGCAGGTAGAGGGAGTCGGGACCTGCTAGAGGGTCTGAGTTACCCAGAGAGATAGTGACGGGCTAGACGGCCCAGCCTAGTTCTGGGACTGTTAGAGGTGGTGTCTCCACTGGCGGTCAAACCTCACCTTGCAGCCGGGGCTGTGGAGAACAGCTCCAGGCTCTGGGGAGAAGATGGCAAGGGCTTGGCCAGTAGTCACAGCGCCAGGTCAGGTATTGAGCTTGAAACTAGAGAAATAAAAACGGCATTTGTTGCCTGTTTGCCGTGTCTGCTAAGTACTCTGCATGTATTTTCATTTAGTCCTTGCAACAGACCTAAGAGCCTGTACTGTTATCCTTTTTCTCCAGAGGAAGCAGGCTCAGAAAGGCGACCAGATCACTAGCCCAAGGTCTCCCACCTAGTAAATGGCTGAACCCACATGCTTCCTAGGTCAAAGCCCTTGTTCTTCATCACTGTGTTATGTGCCTCTCCAGGGAAAAGCCTCAGCCATAGAGGGCAGCACTGAGTAGAGTGAAGGAGGGCTGTGTCTTAGGACTGGCTGGTGCCCAGAGCTGTCCCCCAAGCACCAAGACCAATCCCAGATTCCAGCTCCTGAGCAGGCCAGGGGACCTCAGCGGCACCCGGGCTGGAGGTCAGGAAAGAGAGTTGTTTCTATTGGACACTCATCTTTGGGTCACTGAGGGACAGAATAAAGCCCCCGTTGTCACCACGAATAACTGTCCTCTGCTACCCCCTCAGGCCTCCGCAAACAAGGAGAGCAGCTGTGCGCAGCAGCAGGTCCTCGCTCTGGAGCAGCAGTGCACAGAGCAGATCCACACGCTGGAGGCCCAGCTCTCTGCCCTGGAGAGAGCTCGGGCGGCCGACCATGCGGCCGCGGAGCGGAAGGTGGTGAGTGAGGAAAGGAGAGGGGCCGGGCACGGGACCACCACGTTCACCTGTGGCTAGGCTGCCAAGTTGTTTGATGGGAAGAAGACCAGCCCTCCTCTGAAGTAGGGAACCACTTTTTGGAGCAGTTTTTATCTTTCAACAAAACACCTGCTCATGAGACTGGTTGTTAAAAGGCTGCTTTTTATAAAAACCCTGAACAAATGGGTTTTCTTTTTCCTTGGGCTGCACATGGACTTCCTGGTGCTTCCTGACCAGTCCCATCAGCTGCTTCCCGCTGCCTTTCTAAAATGTATACTGTTCATCCTTAATGGCCTCTCCCTTCCCTGGTCCCCCTCCTTGTTCCATAGGCTTCAGAATCAAGTGCCTTATTTCTTCTTGTGAGGAGTGTGTCAGGTGACTCTCCCTTCCTGACCCCAATCCCCATTCTCATCTCCCACCCCTGCAGTGGCAACAAAAGGAAGGGGGGCATTTTTAAAGGTTCCATGTCAAAGAGATAGGACTGTGCTCCGGGGAAATATGGTAAAGACCTTTTCTTTTATACATAGTTTTCTCAATTTGCAGAGAGAGCTGGAGCAAGAAAATGCAGGCCTTAAAGAAAGTAAGAATGAATGTGAACATTCTTTACAACATCACCAGCTTGAACTAAAGAAGCTGAAGGTATTTATCTAACTGAATCAGTTTCACGAAAGTATCATGTCTTTCATGTGTGTATTTGGAGTGGCCAAGTGAACGTTCTATACTTAGAGTAGAGAAGGAATGGAACTAGCACTTGTTCAAACTTCTGCTAGGCGTTTGCAACAAATTGTCACCTCGTTAAGTCCTCTCAGTGATCAAGGACATAGGGAGAGTTGTGCTCATTTCGCACTTAATGTCGTCGAGGTTCTGAGTGTAAGTAATTTGTCCAGGTTCCATAGTTAGAGGTGGTGCTGCTCTGACTTTTCACTCCACCACAGAGGCCTAGCCCTTCCTCTCTGTCCTCGTCAACAGCTGCCTGACAGTAATGCTGTCAAGGCACCACTGTCACTGATTTCCAGTGAGGCCAGTAAAGCAAGGCCTTAAAACATCACGAGGGCCTTATTTGTTTGTTTGTCTCAGGGAGCAGGTACAGAAATGAAGAAAAAACAACCTGCTTTATTGTTTCCTGTTCCCTTCTGAGAACTTGGTGCTTTGATCAGATGCTGCCACCTTCATTCCTGGGACATAACTGGATTCAGGGGAAAGAGTCTGCCACTTTCTTATAGGCCTCCAGGCTCCCCTGTCCCCTTTCATAGCAGCCCTTAGATGATGGATCTTTGCAGGACTTGCCCAGCTGTGGTCATGACACAAAGATCTTATGGATCCTTTGGCAGAGATCTTCTCAGAGAACATGCATAGCTGAGGCCTGCACTGCGTCAGCTCTCAACAGTAGTCTCTGCTAAGCTATGTAGGTGCTAGTGCAGTAGTGCCGTATCATGGAAAGCATGGACTTTGGAGTCAAATATTTCTTCATGCATTCCTTCAACAAACATTTGAGTACCTGTAGGCCCCATTGTAGGTGCTGGGATGTGACAGTGAGCAAAACAGACAAAATCTTTCCCCCTCCCCCAACCTGTGGAGCTTGTAACTAGAGACAGTAAACATTTTTTTTTGAATTTTATTTTATTTATTTTTTATACAGCATGTTCTTATTAGTCATCAGTTTTATACACATCAGTGTATACATGTCAATCCCAATCTCCCAATTCATCACACCACCACCCCCACCTTGCCACTTTCCCCCCTTGGTGTCCATATGTTTGTTCTCTACATCTGTGTCTCTACTTCTGCCCTGCAGACTGGTTCATCTGTACCATTTTTCTAGGTTCCACACATATGCGTTAACATATGATATTTGTTTTTCTCTTTCTGACTTACTTCACTCTGTATGACAGTCTCTAGATCCTCCACGTCTCTACAAATGATCCAATTTTGTTCCTTTTTATGGCTGAGTAATATTCCATTGTATATTTACCACATCTTCTTTATCCATTCATCGAGACAGTAAACACTTGATAAATAGTTATAAATGCTATGAAGACAATAAAGCACAGTAAAGGACAGAGAGGAGGGAGGAAAGGGCTCTTTTAAATATGGAGGTGAATACGGGAACCAGGATGGTGGAGTAGAAGGACATGCTCTCACTCCCTCTTGCGAGAACACCAGAATCACAAGTAGCTGCTGGACAGTCATCGACAGGAAGACACTGGAACTCACCAAAAAAGATACCCCACATCCAAAGACAAAGGAGAAGCCACAATGAGACGGTAGGAGGGGCGCAATCACAATAAAATCAAATCCCATAACTGCTGGGTGGGTGACTCACAGACTGGAGAACACTTATACCACAGAAGTCCACCCACTGGAGTGAAGGTTCTGAGCCCCACGTCAGGCTTCCCAACCTGGGGGTCAGGCAACGAGAGGAGGAATTCCTAGAGAATCAGACTTTGAAGCCTAGTGGGATTTGATTGCAGGACTTCGACAGGACTGGGGGAAACAGAGACTCTACTCTTGGAGGGCACACACAAAGTAGAGTGCACATTGGACCCAGGGGAAGGAGCAGTGACCCCAGGGGAGACTGAACCAGGCCTACCTGCTAGTGTTGGAGGGTCTCCTGCAGAGGCAGGGGGTGGCTGTGTCTCACCGTGGGGACAAGGACACTGGCAGCAGAAGTTCTGGGAAGTACTCCTTGGCGTGAGCCCTCCCAGAGTCCAACATTAGCCCCACCAAAGAACCGGGTAGGCTCCAGTGTTGGGTTGCCTCAGGCCAAACAACTAACAGGGAGGGAAACCAGCCCCACCCATCAGCAGTCAAGCGGATTAAAGTTTTACTAAGCTCTGCCCACCAGAGCAACAGTCAGCTCTACCCACCACCAGTCCTTCCCATCAGGAAACCTGCACAAGCCTCTTAGATAGCCTTTAGATAGCCTCATCCACCAGAGGGCAGACAGCAGAAACAAGAAGAACTACAGTCCTGCAGCCTGTGGAACAAAAACCACATTGACAGAAAGATAGACGAGATGAAAAGGCAGAGGGCTATGTACCAGATGAAGGAACAAGATAAAACCCCAGAAAAACAACTAAATGAAGTGGAAATAGGCAACCTTCCAGAAAAAGAATTCAGAATAATGCTAGTGAAGATGATCCAGGACCTCAGAAAAACAGTGGAGGCAAAGATCTAGAAGATGCAAGAAATGTTTCACAAAGATCTAGAAGAATTAAAGAACAAACAGAGATAAGCAATACAATAATTGAAATGAAAACTACACTAGAAGGAATCAATAGCAGAATAACTGAGGCAGAAGAACGGATAAGTGACCTGGAAGACAGAATGGTGGAATTCACTGCTGCAGAACAGACTAAAGAAAAAAGAATGAAAAGAAATGAAGACAGCCTAAGAGACCTCTGGGACAACATTAAACGCAAACACATTTGCATTATAGGGGTCCCAGAAGAAGAGAGAGAGAAGGGACCAGAGGAAATATTTGAAGAGATTATAGTCGAAAACTTCCCTAACATGGGAAAGGAAATAGCCACCCAAGTCCAGGAAGTGCAGCGAGTCCGTACAGGATAAACCCAAGGAGAAACACACCGAGACACACAGTAATCAAATTGGCAAAAATTAAAGACAAAGAAAAATTATTGAAACCAGCAAGGGAAAAACAACAAATAACATACAAGGGAACTCCCATAAGGTTAACAGCTGATTTCTCAGCAGAAACTCTACAAGCCTGAAGGGAGTGGCATGATATACTTAAAGTGATGAAAAGGAAGAACCTACAACGGAGATTACCCGGCAAGGATCTCATTCAGATTCGATGGAGAAATCAAAAGCTTTACAGGGCTTCCCTGGTGGCGCAGTGGTTGAGAGTCTTCCTGCCGATGCAGCGGACACGGGTTCGAGCCCTGGTCTGGGAGGATCCGACATGCTGTGGAGCAGTTGGGCCCGTGAGCCACAACTACTGAGCCTGTGCGTCTGGAGCCATTCTCCGCAACGAGAGGCTGCGACAGTGAGAGGCCTGCGCACCGTGATGAAGAGTGTCCCCTGCTCGCTGCAACTGGAGAAAGCCCTCGCACAGAAATGAAGACCCAACACAGCAAAAAATTAATTAATTAATTAATTAATTATTTTAAAAAAAGCTTTACAGACAAGCAAAAGCTAAGAGAATTCAGCACCACCAAACCAGCTCTACAACAAATGCTAAAGGAACTTCTCTAAGTGGGAAACACAAGAGAAGAAAAGGACCTACAAAAACAAACCCAAAACAATTAAGAAAATGGTCATAGGAACATACATATCAATAATTACCTGAAACATGAATGGATTAAATGCTCCAACCAAAAGACACAGGCTTGCTGAATGGATACAAAAACAAGACCCATCTATATGCTGTCTACAGGAGACCCACTTCAGACCTAGGGACACATACAGACTGAAAGTGAGGGGATGGAAAAAGATATTCCATGCAAATGGAAATCAAAAGAAAGCTGGAGTAGCAATACTCATATCAGATAAAATAGATTTTAAAATAAAGAAGGTTACAAGAGACAAGGAAGGACACTACCTAATGATCAAGGGATCAATCCAAGAAGAAAATATAACAATTATAAATATATATGCACCCAACATAGGAGCACCTCAATACATAAGGCAACTGCTAACAGCTATAAAAGAGGAAATCGACAGTAACACAATAATAGTGGGGGACTTTAACACCTCACTTACACCAATGGACAGATCATCCAAAATGAAAATAAATAAGGAAACAGAAGCTTTAAGTGACACAACAGACCAGATTTAATTGATATTTATAGGACATTCCATCCTAAAACAGCAGATGACACTTTCTTCTCAAGTGCGCACGGAACATTCTACAGGATAGATCACATCTTGGGTCACAAATCAAGCCTCAGTAAATTTAAGAATATTGAAATCATATCAAGCATCTTTTCTGACCACAACGCTATGAGATTAAAAATGAATTACAGGGGAAAAAACGTAAAAAACACAAACACATGGAGGCTAAACAATATGTTACTAAATAACCAAGAGATCACTGAAGAAATCAAAGAGGAAATCAAAAAATACCTAGAGACAAATGACAATGAAAACACGACGATCCAAAACCTATGGGATGCAGCAAAAGCAGTTCTAAGAGGGAAGTTTATAGCTATATAAGCCTACCTCAAGAAACAAGAAAAATCTCAAATAAACAATCTAACCTTACACCTAAAGGAACTAGAGAAAGAAGAACAAACAAAACCCAAAGTTAGCAGAAGGAAAGAAATCATAAAGATCAGAGCAGAAATAAATGAAATAGAAACAAAGAAAACAATAGCAAAGATCAATAAAACTAAAAGCTGGTTCTTTGAGAAGATAAACAAAATTGATAAACCATTAGCCAGACTCATCAAGAAAAAGAGGGAGAGGACTCAAATCAATAAAATTAGAAATGGAAAAGGAGAAGTTACAACAGACACTGCAGAAATACAAAGCATCCTAAGAGACTACTACCAGCAACTCTATGCCAATAAAATGGACAACCTGGAAGAAATGGACAAATTCTTAGGAAGGTATACCCTTCCAGGACTGAACCAGGAAGAAATAGAAAATATGAACAGACCAATCACAAGTAATGAAATTGAAACTGTGATTAAAAATCTTCCAACAAACAAAAGTCCAGGACCAGATGGCTTCACAGGTGAATTCTATCAAACATTTAGAGAAGAGCTAACACCCATCCTTCTCAAACTCTTCCAAAAAATTACAGAGGAGAGAACACTCCCAAACTCATTCTATGAGGCCACCATCACCCTGATACCAGAACCAGACAAAGATACTACAAAACAAGAAAATGACAGACCAATATCACTGATGAATGTAGATGCAAAAATCCTCAACAAAATACTAACAAACAGAATCCAACAACACATTAAAAGGATCATACACCATGATCAAGTGGGATTTATCCCAGGGATGCAAGGATTCTTCAGTATATGCAAATCAATCAACGTGATACACCATATTAACAAACTGAAGAATAAAAACCATATGATCATCTCAATAGATGCAGAAAAAGCTTTTGACAAAATTCAACACCAATTTATGATAAAAACTCTCCAGGAAGTGGGCATAGAGGGAACCTACCTCAACATAATAAAGGCCATAGGGCTTCCCTGGTGGCGCAGTGGTTGGGAGTCCGCCTGCCAATGCAGGGGACACGGGTTCGAGCCCTGGTTTGGGAGGATCCCACGTGCCGCGGAGCGGCTGGGCCCGTGAGCCACAATTGCTGAGCCTGCGCGTCTGGAGCCTGTGCTCCGCAACGGGAGAGGCCGCGATGGCGAGAGGCCCGCGCACCGCGATGAAGAGTGGCCCCCGCTTGCCACAACTGGAGAGAGCCCTCGCACAGAAACGAAGACCCAACACAGCCATAAATAAAAATAAATTTAAAAAAAAATTATAAAAAAAATAAAAATAAAAAATAAAGGCCATATACGACAAATCCACAGCAAACATCATTTTCAATGGTGAAAAACTGAAAGCATTTCCTCTAAGATTAGGAACAAGACAAGGATGTCCACTCTCACCGCTATTATTCAACATAGTTTTGGAAGTTCTAGCCACGGCAATCAGAGAAGAAAAAGAAATAAAAGGAATACAAATTGGAAAAGAAGAAGTAAAACTGTCACTGTTTGGAGATGACATGATACTATACATAGAGAATCCTAAAGATGCCACCAGAAAACTACTAGAGCTAATCAATGAATTTGGTAAAGTTGCAGGATACAAAATTAATGCACAGAAATCTCTTGCATTCCTATACACTAATGATGAAAAATCTGAAAGAGAAATTAAGGAAACACTCTCATTTACCATTGCAACAAAAAGAATAAAATACCTAGGAATAAACCTTCCTAGAGAGACAAAAGACCTGTATGCAGAAAACTATAAGACACTGATGAAAGAAATTAAAGATGATACCAACAGATGGAGAGATATACCATGCTCTTGGATTGGAAGAATCAATATTGTGAAAATGACTATACTACCCAAAGCAATCTACAGATTCAATGCAATCCCTATCAAATTACCAATGGCATTTTTTACGGAACTAGAACAAAAAATCTTAAAATTTGTATGGAGGCACGAAAGACCCCAAATAGCCAAAGCAATCTTGAGGGAAAAAAATGGAGCTGGAGGAATCAGACTCCCTGACTTCAGACTATACTACAAAGCTACAGTAATCAAGACAATATGGTACTGGCACAAAAACAGAAACATAGATCAATGAACAAGATAGACAGCCCAGAGGTAAAGCCACACACCTATGGTCAACTAATCTATGACAAAGGAGGCAAGGATATACAATGGAGAAAAGACCATCTCTTCTACAAGTGGTGCTGGGAAAACTGGACAGCTACATGTAAAAGAATGAAATTAGAACACTCCCTAACACCATACACAAAAATAAACTCCAAATGGATTAGAGACCTAAATGTAAGACTGGACACTATAAAACTCTTAGAGGAAAACATAGGAAGAACACTCTTTGACATAAATCACAGCAAGATCTTTTTTGATCCACCTCCTAGAGTAATGGAAATAAGAACAATAATAAACAAATGGGACCTAATGAAACTTAAAAGCTTTTGCACAGCAAAGGAGACCATAAACAAGATGAAAAGACAACCCTCAGAATGGGAGAAAATATTTGCAAACGAATCAATGGACAAAGGATTAATCTCCAAGATATATAAACAGCTCATGCAGCTCAATTTTTAAAAAAACAAACAACTCAATCCAAAACTGGGCAGAAGACCTAAATAGACATTTCTCCAAAGAAGACATAGAGATGGCCAAGAAGCACATGAAAAGCTGCTCAACATCACTAATTATTAGAGAAATGCAAATCAAAACTATAGTGAGGTATCACCTCACACCAGTTAGAATGGGCTTCATCAGAAAATCTACAAACAAATGCTGGAGAGGGTGTGGAGAAAAGGGAACCCTCTTGCACTGTTGGTGGGAATGTAAATTGATACAACCACTATGGAGAACAGTATGGAGGTTCCTTAAAAAGCTAAAAATAGAATTACCATATGATCCAAGAATCCCACTACTGAGCATATACCTAGAGAAAACCACAATTCAAAAAGACACATGCACCCCAATGTTCACTGCAGCAGTATTTACAATAGCCAGGTCATGGAAGCAACCTAAATGCCCATCGACAGACAAATGGATAAAGAAGTTGTGGTACATATATACAATGGAATATTACTCAGCCATAAAAAGAAACGAAATTGGGTCCCTTGTTGAGACGTGGATGGATCTAGAGACTGTCATACAGAGTGAAGTAAGTCAGAAAGAGAAAAACAAATATCGTATATTAACGCATGTATGTGGAACCTAGAAAAATGGTACAGATGAACCGGTCTGCAGGGCAGAAATAGAGACACAGTTGTAGAGAACAAGCGTATGGACACCAAGGGGGGAAAGCCGTGGTGGGGGGGGGTGCTGTGATGAATTGGGTGATTGGGATTGACCTGTATACACTGATGTGTATAAAATTGATGACTAATAAGAACCTGCTGTATAAAAAAATTAAATTAAAAAATTAAAAATATATATATATATGGCGGCAAGGGAGGGTGTCACTGAGATTTGAGCAAAATGTCTGAATAACGAGAAGGGGACAGCAATGCGGTTGTTTGGGGAAGGAATATTCCAGACAGAAGAAATAGCAAAGAGAAACACCCTTAGGCAGAAAAAAGCTTGGTTTGTTCAGAGAACAGCACAAAGGCCGCTGTAGCTGCCACTTAGTGGGCTGGGGGAGAGCGGTGGATGATAGAAGGTCATTGGGGAAGCAGTTGGAGGTTTTAAGCAGAGGAGTGACGTGAGAAGTTTTGTAGTAAAAGCATTACTCTGGCTGTATGTGGAGAATGTTCTGTAAAGGAGGCAAGTACAGAAGCAGGAAGACCTTTTAGGAGGCTCAGATATTACCGTGCGTACTCCGTTTAAGGATATAAAAGACAAAATTGAACATTTCAGCAGAGATTTGGAAATTATAATAGAAGACAGTAGTTTGAAAACGAATCTAATTAGGGTTTCCCTGGTGGCGCAGTGGTTAAGAATCCACCTGCCAATGTAGGGGACACGGGTTCAATCCCTGATCCGGGAAGATCCCACATGCCGAGGAGCAACTAAGCCCATGCACCACAACTACTGAGCCTGCGCTCTAGAACCCACAAGGCACAACTACTGAAGCCCATGTGCCACAACTGCTGAGCCCACGTGCCACAACTGCTGAATCCTGCATGCCTAGAGCCCATGCTCTGCAACAAGAGAAGCTACCACAATGAGAAGCCCGCACACTGCAACAAAGAGTAGCCCCCGCTTGCCGCAACTAGAGAAAGCCTGCATGCAGCAGCAAAGACCCAATGCAGCCAAAAATAAATAAATTTTTTTTAAAAAAAGAAAAGGAATCAAATTAGAATTCCAAAACTGAAAAATGCAGTAGCTGAAAGTAAAAATGCAGATTACAAAAGGGCATGAGGAAACTTTTTTGGGGTAATGGATATATTCACTATTTTTATTTTGGTGATGGTTTTAGCATAATTCATCAGTTGCATACTTTAAATATGTGCAGTTTATTATTCGCCAATTATACTTCAGTAAAGCTGTTTAAAAAACAGTGAATGAGCTTAACAGCAGATTAGAACTAAAGAGAGAAGTAGTGAAATGGAAGAAAGGGCAGAATAAAATGCAGAAAAGAGATGATAATAAGACATACAGGGTACTGTGAGATGTTTTATCATGTGTCAGTAGAAGCCCAGAGGAAATGAAAAAATAAGACAGAAGCAATCATTAAAGAGATAATGGCTGAGAATTTTTCAAAATGATGAAAGCTCTCAAGTCACAGGTACAGGTATAGGAATCCTTATAAATCCAAACAGGATAAATTTTAAAATCCATACCCAGACACAGCATTGTAGTAGCACTAAAGAAAACCAATAAAACACAAAGAATTAGGCACTAACAGACTTGCACTAAAGGAAGTACTAAAGAGCATCTTTCACGTGAAGGAAAATTCTAGATGGAAGTATGGAAGATGTAGAGGGAAGAATGGAGGGCAGTGATTATTGCAAGTATGTGCACAAGAAGAAACAGAAAATCTGCCCCACAGCATGTGATTCATGGTCCAGTCAGGAGAGAGGAACTACCCCAGTTATTTGAATGAGAATTTGTGTTCTAATGTAAAGTTTTTAATCCAGCACTGAAACAGTTAAAAGATACCACGAAGGTAGCAACTGCAGGACACAGCTTCCAACCCTAGGACTAAGGGAACAAAGTGAAGATGTTGGAATTATTTAGGAATTAAGAAGAGGAGCCCCACAGATTTGAAACTCAGACCTGTGAGGAGGGGCCTCTGTACAGTTGGTGCTGGTGTGTTTGTTGGGGGATAGGGCAGTGAAAGAATTCAGCCGCAAGTGTTGGGAAGACTGCAGAGTAGATGCAGCTGCTGCTTTGGGAAGAAATTGCAGCTGCCAGGGCCAAGCATCATTGCTCACAGAAACTGGAAGCTGACGGAAAGGAGCAAGTCTTTCTCCCTCCTCCTGCCTTCCAGTCTCCCTGGAGCTCCCCCTGTTGGCAGAGATGAGTATGTATATGAATATGGAGCCTGACCGGGAGAAATAGGGTTTGCAGATTCCCAGGCACAGCATCACAAAGCAGAATATGAAAGGGTGGGTGTGGGCTGAGGCAATAACTTAAAAACCAGCACACACAGGCTATTTAGAAGTGTGGTTAATTTTCAAACGTTTGAGCGAATTTTCTCAATATCTTGGATTTCTAGTTTAATACCATTATGGTCAGATAATATTCTAAATGATTTCAGTTCTTTGATATTTATTTAGACTTGTTTTATGACCCGGCCTATAGTACAGGTTTGTTTAGACTTGTTTATAGACCCAACCTATCTTGGTAAATATTTCAGTGCACTTGAAAAGAATATATATTCTGCTAGTAGGGAGAGCATTCTATAAATGCTAATTAGATCAAGTTTGTTAATATATTGTTCAAATCTTCTGTAGGTCTTCTTTTTTTTTTTTTTCTTTTTTGGTATATTTGTTCCATCACTTACTGAGAGGGGTGCTAGATCTTCAGCTATGATCATGGATTTGTCTCTTTCTCCCTTTAGTTCTGTCAGTCTTTGCTTCTGGTATTTTGAAGCACTATTTTTAGGTGCACACTTTTTGTTTGTTTGTTTGGACCCATAGTTTTCAAAACAGCCCTCTGGGGAAATCATTCCCAGGTGCAGAGGGCTGTGCTCGTGGGTAGCCTGCTGGCTTCTGCAGTGAACCTGAGCTATGCTGGTCAGTCTCAAATCCTGGATCGTGTGTGGCTCTGTGGCAGTAGCTGAGACTCTAGAACCACGTAGACTCAGTTCTGGGTGTCACCCTGGCCCCTCACTAGCTGATTGTTGAGGGAATCCAGTTTCCTTTTTTCAAACTGAAGATGATAACCCTTGACCTCAAGAGGATTACCCTGGGGATCAAGCATGACCATGGATGAAAAGTACCAAGTACAGTTCCTGGCATGCTTCCTGCCTTCTCGCTCACAGCCTGCCTCCTGTCCTCTTAAGACATCAGCAGTCATAGCGTCTCTTCTAAACTTCCCCAGAAAAGGCTCCTGTGGAGGCACGACATTCCTGTCACCCGCCCCACCTGGGCTTGCAGGGCCAGGGTTTCATAACTCCACTCAGCCTGAAATCTCTTGCTCCTTCTCCTGTACCAACAGAGCTTCTCCCGATGAAGGGGATTGTCTGGGGTAGTTCAAGGTCCCACTGTCAGCCTCTTGAGTTCCTGCACCAATTTTCCTTGTCTACTAGAGGTGGACTCACGGAAGGTCAATTCTGACAGCTCCCCAGTAGGAGCCAGAATGGCACTGGCCATGAGGCTGACGTCTCCATCCATTAACCCACCTGGACTGGTGTAAGTGGAAAAGGAGATATCGTAGGAGGAGTTGAGTAGTTCACTGAACCAGAAAGACTTGTCTGACTGCAACCTGGGGCCTCAGGTCTCTTCTCTGCGTGCGTCATGCTGTCTCTTGCCCTGTCAGTCACCCAACTCATCTTTGCTTTTCTCGATGATGTAGACTGTGTCCTAGAGGTTGGGAGGACATCACCTCAGCAGCTCCAAGCTGGTATCATTCCAACTTAGCAACCCCAGGGGAAAGAGGGCATCTCCCTCTCAGCTTCACCATATAAAAAAGGATTCTGATATAGAAAGGGATTTGATTGGTTCATCTTGGGTGACAGAGCCATCCTTTGGGCAAATCACGTTGGCCAAGGGGATGAGTTACTGTGATTGGCCAGGCCCAAATCACATGCTTATTCTTGTAGCCACAGAATGGGGACATCATTATTGGTAGCCCTACCAGAAGCATGTAGAATTTTGGGGTGGAAGTGGGGAATAGCAGTGATGAGGCTCTTACATCCCCGCCAAAAGGGGTGATTCTGGGTAGACATGAACAGCAGACGTCCCTGACCAGTGTGCAGGCACCTGAGAAGTCATATTATTCATCTGGGGGTTGATCAGCAAGCCCGGCGTCAGCCTCAGGGAAGAGGACTGATGTGTTTGTCAGGAGGCAGTCCCTGTGCTCTGGCAGGGGGACGCAGTGGGGCAGCCCTGCTTGTGGTAGAAAAGACTGGGTGGTAGAGTGTAGCAGCCAAAGGCTTGGCTCAGCTCAGACTCTGGCTTAAAATGTGGCCATGCCACTTACTAGCTCTAGGACCTCAGGCAATTATTTAACCTCTCAGAGCCTCAGTTTTCTCTCCTGTAATATGGATGATTTTGATGAATTTGTGACATTTCCTGTGTTAAAATTCAGTAATTGCTTATTATTATTTCTGTAACCAAATTGCTCCAGTCTGCTACTCCATTCACATCAGCCTGAGTCTTCTTGTTCTGTGTTGATTTCATTAGACCACCTCTTTGAGTCTAGGTCCCCTAGCCTTTGGCCTGAGTACTAGCTGGTGTGTTTATGGGACGACCGACCTTCCACTGTGTGCGTGTTCCCAGAGGTTGGTGGGTTGTCCACAGGAATAGTTCTCAGAGGCAAACAGAAGGCAGTGCAGCGAAAGAGTAGCCTGGGAACCTTGGGAAGCAGGAAACACGTTCGTCTGGCCCTGCAAGACGGCCCTCCCTCTTGTGGGCGTCATGTGAAGTGTGCAGCTAAAAAAAGGTGAACTGAGGTTCTGGACTCAATCTCCTACCCATTTTCTGGATTGTAGGAAGAATGGAGCCAAAGAGAAATTGTGAGTGTGGCAATGGCTCAAGCCCTGGAGGAGGTGCGGAAGCAAAGGGAAGAGTTCCAGCAACAGGTAGGCCCCCTGTGATGCCTCCACCTCAGTCCCAGGCAGGACCAACCTACCTCCCGGTCTGTCCAGGGCAGAGGGTGGACACAGGTCTCAGGAGTGTCGTCAGCTGCTTGATTGCCCTGACGTCTCTAGGAAGGTGGGAGAAAGATGTTAGAAAGAAACCTTCACCCCATAGGATGGCCTTTTAAAATTTCGATAGTTAATGTGATAAACATCACCTGGGGAAAAGTCCATAACCAGGTACTACTGGGCTCTAATTCTGTGAGGTGGGCCACCACCGGCTGCAGGCCCCAGAGACCACGTACAGTTGAGCTCTCAGCAGCAAGGGTGGGAAAAGCCTTCCTCTGAGGACAGACCCAAGAGTCAGGCCCCAGATCTAGGTAACTGGCTCTAGGTCTTTGTTTGGTCCTTAACAGATCTGTCTGAGTTGCCTCTGAAAAGACCCTATGATAATCACACCTTCAAGAATATGATAATGAGGTCATGTGTATCAAATGCTGGGCACGTCACAGGCCCTCAGGATGTGGAAGTTACGGTTTTGACAGCTTGTAGGAAGGCTGGGCAGAATGGCAATGTCTCTGGTAGGCCCACTACAGGCCAGAGGGGCAGTGAGGGTGATTGCCCCTGTGCAGGGCCCCTGCCGAGGAGAACTGATCTGTGCATGTTTATAGGAGCAGAGGTTAGCTTGGGGAATGTTCTAGGCTGTGGCCTTCAGGGAGGGATTCATGGAGGACCCTGGGTAGTGGAAAAGTGGAGACTTCTTTAGGGAAGATGGGATTATTGCTACCAACCTTCTCTCGCGTTGGTTTTTCTCTCCGAGGCTGCTAACCTGATCGCCATAGAAGGTGAGAAGGAGCAGAGTCTGCAGGAAAAAACTGAAGTGATTCTCCAGAAAGAGCAGGAGATTCTCCAGCTGAAGAAAGGTGAGGAGTGTGCCAAGGCTGGGCCTCTTCACCTGTTCTCGCCCGGACCCCTGCCCGGAGGTGGCCCAGTCACGGCGCTCACCCCCCTCTGCCCGGCCTAGGTCACGACTCTGCCCTGCTGCAGATGCGCCAGCTGCAGAGTGAGCTGGAGGCCCTGCGGGGCCTGAGGGCCGAGGAGTCGGAGGCGGCCGCCGCGCGGGAGGACCTGCTGAGGCTGCGGGGCCAGGAGCAGGGCGCCGTGCTCTCGGTCAGCGAGCCTCACGTAAGTTCCGCCTGAGCCGCCGCCTGGGGCTGGTGGAGGCGGCGCTGGGCAGCCGCCTCCGCTTCCTCTTCAACGGGGGGGGGGCCTCACCGCGAGGGGGTGTGCGTGTTGAGGAGCCCATCTGATGTGACGACACCTGTCAGCGTTCAGGTGCTGAAGCCCTTCCTTCCCAGCAGGCTCCTTGCATGGAAAGTTAATTGTCCCCCCAGCAGGCTCTGTGACGGGGTCGCCATAGTTTAAGCCTGGTTCCTGGCCAGCTGCCTGGTGGAGCACATCAGTCGTCACCTTTGGAACGAGTCTGGCCCCCTTCCCTAGGGATCTGTGGCTTCGCTTGACCATGTCCTGTGCTGCCACCACCCTGTAGGTGACCTCAAGGGCCGGGCAGGACCCCACGTACCAGCTTCCAGCTGCACAGGGGATACCAAATGGTGAGATGGGGACCGCCATGGATCTAGGGCAGCTACAGAAGGAAAAGCAGGACTTGGAGCAGCAACTTCTAGAGAAAAATAAGGTGAGGACGCTCTTTACCTCAGCTATTTATGTCCCTTTCCCTGTCCTTGTGCCTAAAACCATCCAGTCCGTTCTTCAAGAGTCGTGCTGATGCCCCTGGGCCCCTCTTGGGGGAGGTGTTACCTCTTCCACCACAAGGGCTTCTTCCTGGTTCTCCTCTTCTGCTTACCTTCTGCACGGCCCTCTTCCTTTCACACTCAGGCAGTCTCCTCCCCGACCCCCCACCGGAGATGGTATCCGGAGTATTAGAGCTCGAACAGTGGCAGGTCTCAGTGTCCCCAGCCCCCTCTGCCATCGCCAGCTAGGTCCTATGACCAGTCGCCTTACCTCTGCACTTTTTTCTACAGCTGTGAAATGAGAGCGGTGATACCTGCCTTTCAGTGGTTTTGTGGGGGGGAGGTTGGGGGATGAAATGAAACTGTTTGTTAGCTTCCTGTAAATTTTCTGGTATTTGATAGAGGCTTAATAAATGTCATGATTCCACCAACCCCGCCTGGCCTCTGCACCTGTAAATGCAGGGTCTCGTTTGAGCCTCGTTTTTAAAATGTACTGTGAAGTTAAATGTGCTGGCTAGTCAGTGCTCTGGCCTGAAATTCCGCCCCCAAATTGTGTGATTGCTCTTTAACAAAGGAGAAAGGTGGTCATTCTTTCTCTCCCCTCACCCCTGCCCGTCTCCCCCTTTCACTCACACACACACACACACACACACACACACACACACGGGCTCTTAATCTCTTATCATGAAATATAAAATATAGAAGAGTGCACACTGTGTGTCCCTGGGTCCAGCGCTCGGACAGCTTCTCCAAATCGCGCTCGCATCCCTGGCGATCTCCCCCGTCCTGTGCGCTGCTGGCACCACATCCACACCTCAGATCCAGACGGCTCTGGTGAACTCTAGACTCCTGCATCTACCCCATTTCTCTATGTCAGTGTCCGAAAGGCCCCTGAAATTTAAAACATCCAGAACCAGACTTCAGACTGACCACGCTCTCTAGCATCTACTGCCATCTTTCCTATCTCAGTAAATGGCAAAAACCTTGGAGTCATCCTTGACCCCTTTGTTTCTTTCACAACCAACATCCAAATCATTAGGGAATCCATTTGGCTCTCCCTTCAAACTGTACGCGGAATGAGCTGCCTCTCATCCCTGCCACTGCTACCACCCGAGACCAGGTGACCATCCTATCTTCCCTACAGGATGGTGTTGGGCTTCTAATTGGCTTCCCTGTCACTTGTCTGTTCCGGCCCTCTGATGACTCTCTGTCCCCGTAAAAGCCAAAGTCCTTGCAGTGGCCCACAAAGCCTATGTGGTCTGGCTCCTTACTGCCCCCTTCCCCGCACCCTCTGCTCTCCCCCAGCATTCCCTCTCAGCCACAGTGGCCTTGCCTTTCTGTGAATATCAAGCATCCTCCCGCCTCAGGGCCTTTGCACTTGCTGAGCCTTCTGTCTGGAAGATCCTTCTGCCAATTACCCTCACTTCCTTTATGGTGTCATTTTGTCAGTGAGGCCTTCCTGCTACCCTGCCAGCCCTCACCAACAGAACTCCCGGTCCCCTCACCTTGCTCTTTTTTCTCCAGGCCTCTTAATACCTTCTGATACACTGTATATTTGCTTATTGACACTGTTCACTCGTGAGGGCAGACATTTTTTCTTTTTTTTTTTTTTCCCCCTGCTGTTTCTGCAGCCCCTAGGCTGGTGTAGAGACTCAGTATTCATTGGATAAATTGATGAATGAGTCAAAACCTAGAAAATCAAGTAACATAAACTAGCAAATGTACTTTTGGGGGAATGCCCAGCCTCACGGTCAAGCAGAGAATACAAATTGGAACGAAACATTACCATTTTGTCAGTGGGGTGTTGCAGGCAGTGTGACAGGAGCTGGAGGCGCTTTCCCAGCCCTCTCGTCCCCAGGGGGCCGTGGCCATACCGCTCTTGAGACAACAAAGCTTATTACAGCTTTGTTTGAAAATGGAAGCTCAGGGAGTTCCCTGGCGGTCCAGTGGTTAGGACTTGGTGCTTGCTCTGCCATGGCCTCGGGTTCAGTCCCTGGTTGGGGAACTCAGATCCCACAAGCCATGCAGTGTGGCCAAGAAAAAGGCAACTCAGCTACACAAGAAGACATGGGGCATCCCCTAGAGTTACTGTCACATTAAAAGTTGTAATTAGCAAAACTATAAAGCTGTGGAAACTCTGATAAATGAAAACTACTATTCAGAATTCTAGCTGCTCAGTGCAAGAACGGTGGCGTGGACTAGAGGTCCACAGGAGAAACTCATTTGATAAGTTGTGAGATTTCGGAGACATTTTTATTGAAAATGTTTTCCCTGTAATGTCGATTACACATTAAATTTTTTCATTGGGAAAACAGTTCAGCCTTTCTGGTGGTTAATGGAATGTGTAATAAATTATATTTAAGGCCCATAATACTAATTAAGCTCACTAAAAATAAATAAGGAAAATAAAGAAATAAAAGACATAAAACCCATTGTTGGTGGGTTGTGCCGAAAAAACACGATCTTTAATACTGTTCAAAATAAGCGTTAAAAATTATTATGGTATTTCAGGAGATCAATGGTGATGATGAGAATCCTAAATTTTGGCCCAGGTATCCTACTTGGGGATGATAGCACATAAACATCATTCTGAAGGGCAGAATATACTGTGCAGAGGCATTTCTAGCTAGGCCGCCTGTGGAGGCGAGCGCCAAAAGCAGTCCTAAGGCCCCAGGCGGGGAGGGGTGGGACAGCACTGCGGCAGCGGCGGGGCCTGGAGAGCAGGGCTGTGCACAGCAGCAGCACGTGAGGGAGAGGCCGAGGCGGCAGGTGTGGCAGCTCAAGCTCCTCAGGAGATGAAGCAGGGGCTTCTGGCAGGTGTATGGGGACCCAAGGGGTTGTCTGTCTGCTCTGTGGTCCTTTGCACTCTAAAGATGCTGAAACGTGCATTTAATGAATGGCCTTTTGTGGGGGTGGGGCTTTGCCTCAGACCATAAAGCAGATGCAGCAGAGGATGCTGGAACTCAAGAAGACTCTGCAGAAGGAACTGGTGAGTGTCCCCCTTCTCCCCACTGCCCATCCCCTCCTGCCTCTGTGCTCCTCCTGCCTGATGACACTCCCCTCCCCCCAGGGGACTGCAAGAGGTCTCTGGGAAGTCAGGCTGGTGGGACAGTGGCCCTGCCACCTTGAACGTCCTTCTGGAAAGTGGCTCTGTGACCCCCGGCACGAGCCCTCTTTCTCTGAGCCTGTGTGTTGTCTGAGAGGTCAGTGAGGTGACGTGTGGCTGTGTGTGAATGGCAGAGGCCAGGCCCAGACGTGGGAGAGCGGCGCCTCTGCCCTGGCTGGGTGCTCACTGCCCCAGGAGACGAGTCCTGACACGGGTAAAGGAAATGCCTGAACTTCCCCACATACCTCTCTCCCTCCTCTCAGCCAGCACCCTACCTTCTTCAGGTACTGGTGCTTCCTTCCCAGATGGGGCCCTTTTCGCCCTACTCTGTGCAGGGTGTGGCAGAGAACTGCAGGTGATCACAGCCAGGGCCAAGTGAATCTCCCCTGTGATTTTCAAACCTGTCTTGAAGGGTTCAATGTAATATCTTTCCATTGGTTTTTCAGAAAATCAGACCCGATAACGAGCTTTTTGAAGTCCGGGAGAAGCCTGGGCCTGAAATGCCGAACATGGCCCCTTCTGTCACGAATAACGCTGACCTGACTGATGCCCGCGAGATCAACTTCGAGTACCTCAAACATGTGGTTTTAAAATTCATGTCCTGTCGCGAATCTGAGGTAAAGGGCTTTTGAGTTGCCCTTTGGGTACTGAGTTCCACCCCAGGGCCTGGTTCATTTGTCCGAGCCCGGCCTGGCTTCCCACCAAATCCATTTCTTTCTTTCTTTCTGTCCCCCATGCCGCTTTGACCACCAACGTGAGCACTCAGTCATTTCTCCAGCGGGCACTGACCTGCTGGTTGAGCAGCAAGCAGGGGGCGCCGAGTAGGGAACTGGCTCCTGGGAGGAGATGTGGGTCAGATGCTGAGGCCAGAGTCCAGGGAACTGAATCCGCCCAGCAGTCCTGCCTCCTGCTGAAGAGCGGGTAGCTGCGGTGGTCGTCCTGGTGGTCTCGCCAGTCCCCGAAGTAAAAGGTGGGGGAGGAAAAGAACCAGCAGACCTCAGAATGCCCACCTCCACCCTCTACGTGGTCCTTGCTGACCAAGCCCGGAGCGCACAGGAGGAGCAGGACCAGGAGATGCTGCCATTTAGCCCCCTGACCGCCTGCTAACTGACCGAGGCCCATGGCAGCAAACCTTGCTTTGTTTCAGGCTTTTCATCTTATAAAAGCCGTGTCAGTGTTGCTGAACTTTTCACAAGAGGAGGAGAACATGCTCAAAGAAACCCTGGAGTATAAGGTAGGGTTTCCTGGTCTGCTGTCCACCTTCCAAAAAATGTAGTCAGTCATCCCAACCCTGGCGTATGAGACCAGCCCACAGCTGCATCATTAGCTTGGAAGGTGCTTTTGGTTGATGAACTGGACTCGGGTAGTATTTACCAAGGACATGCTTTGTGCCCACAGGTCTCTGCTGTACTTGACTAACAGGGCCTTGTGTTCTTCTCCAGAGCACTTTCATTGGTATCACCTCATCAACAGCCCCAGGTCTGGCCAGCACCCAGACTTCTTTAAAAACTGAAAAATGCTCAAAAAGTACCTGCATAAATGCTATAATAGAAAACATTTTAAGGAAACATTACCTAAATTCCACTCCCTTGTTCTTGTCACCTCAGGTTTTTCTCCTGTCTCCCTCCCATCTTTAGGATGGGCCTTTCAGCCCTGCACACTGGTTACCAGAAGCATCGTCTTCACTGCTCTGCTCACAGCCAGAGTCCGGGTGTGTGGAGGGCGGGGGCGGCGGCCCACAGATGGGGAGGGGCTCTTTCAGCTGCTTCGCACCTAGTCCTGATTCTCATCTCAGGAGCCTTTTCTGTTTCAAACCCAGATGTCGTGGTTTGGGTCCAAGCCAGCTCCCAAGGGCAGCATCCGGCCGTCCATCTCCAACCCTCGGATACCGTGGTCCTAGGTGGTACCACCCAAGGATGAACCTCCAAGGGCTGACACTTTTTCTGTGAAAAGAACACTGACACACCAGTCTGGGTGGGTTTTTAATCACTGTAACTGCAGTATTTTGTACAAGCATCTGAACATTGTTTACAAGACTTAAGGCCCACTCCTGCAGACTGATAAGAACCTCAGGAGGTAGCTGATCCTGTTGTTCTGGTCACCAGAGGGTCCTGGCACTACCCACATTTCCACAGTGCTGCTAAAATCCCAGCTCTGGCCAGCACCCACCTGCCCCTGAATGCTCTCTCAAGGTGAGCACTTAAAGCTGAAGCCCTCAGCATGTGTCAGAGAGGAGGCGGCTGATCCATCGTGTGGTGATGACACTGGACATAGACAGCCCTTCAAAATGGTGCCCAGCAGGCCAGACCCACCTACTTCTGCCACGAAGAGCCAACTCACTGAGGCCGGCCTTTAAAAAACTCCCTTTCCCTTTCAGTATGTTTGGGTTCAGATGAGTTAGAAGCTTTTTAACCCTTCCTCCCAAGGAAACATTATTTCATGTTGTTCCTTAGACCACCGAGAACTTTAGATGTGTCCGTCTTTAAGGTACTCTGGGGCCAGTGTGGATTAATGAATATGCACCTTTCTGACAGTATCTCATTTTACTGAAGAAAACTAGCAAATGTATAAAAAGATCCTTAGTACCAAATACACTCAATTGCCTTTTTAATGAATGTACTTGTCTTGGATAGGTTGCTGGTAAACCATTTTAAACTATTTTTTATAGCTAAAGTTCCTTGCTATTATAAACATGTCTTCTGTATTATAAAATCCATTTAACTGGTGTTCTTAAAGGAAAATCAGAGCATCAAGAGGAAATTATTTCTAAGATTGGGAGCCCTGTCCCTTTGTAATGTCACTAGCATTCTTTGGCATCTGCTTCCCTCTGAAGCAGTGGTGGGGTTTCATTTGTTTAGCTCTTAATTCTGTGTTGTAACACTGAGCAGTCCTTAGACTGCTAAGGACAGTCTGCTGTATTCAAAGGAAGCAGCAGCTGTCCCTCTCCGCAGGCTTGACCAAAACGTTGGCGGGTGGACTGCCTTGTAAGTAGAGCCATCTCTCCCTGTCACCCTACCCCCAAATATTTAAGATGACACTACATTCATGTAGGGCTGCTAGGCAGCCCCTAGCTGGCTGCAGTACTTGATAGCATGCAAATGGCTCTGGAACTGATAAAAACTTGTATTCGTTATCATTATAAAGAAAAGGGAAAGTGCTTGCCCTGGATAAGGCACACTATCAAATCTAAAAGGAAACCATATATTGAGTTATAGTTTGATGAAAGTTTTATTGGTTAAATAAAAAAACTGAATAACTGGAGCTCCTAAATTTATCATCAGTTATCCAATGATGTAAAGTTATGTTTCTCAACTATGTTTAGGGTTAAAATACATAAAGTATATCTCACAGGAAAACAAGGATTTGCAGTTAACGTAAGACAGTTCTGTGGGCCTAGAAGTACCAAGCAAGGGCAGCATCACCCTCGTCCCAACTTGGGCTCTCTGCCATCCAAGTGACCCATTCTCCGGTTACCTACCTCCTCCTGTGGCTCCCCCTGCAGATGCCTGGCCTGCGTTTAGAATGCTCTTTTCCATTTATCTGGTGGGGACACAAAACAGGAGTCCCTTCTGTTCCATAATTTTGATGAATAGGAGGTAGCTCTTCCAGCTCTCCCAGGAAAGAATCCCTAAGATTGGGTAGTTCAGGGCTTGCTAGAGGCGACTACCACACAGCCGTGGGAGCCCCGCCCGACTCCCCCGTGGCTTCTCCAGCCCTTGAGCTGGTCTCACCCACCACCCACGTCCGCCGGCAATTTTAGGCGTCGTTGTGGGGCCCCTCACTAAGTCTGTACTTGCACAGGGAGGATTCATTCTGATCAGGCTTTCCTCCTGCATGTTGAATTTCCTTCAGCTTTAAGAGGAAGAGTGGAGTAAATGTTCTAAGTGATTTGATGCACTTTTACTTGTATAAAACGTTCTGTGATAGAGACAGTATATATAGTCCTTTATATGAGCATTGGATCTTGATCTCACCCTCCATGTTGTACATAGGGAGATTGTATTATCTAAAACTGCTGTAGAAAATTCACTTGTGGTGCAATACACTTTTTGATTAAAGCTCTTCAATCCAGAGGCAGTGGATTTACTTGATATAGTTTGGTGTGTATTTCTTTAACTTGTTAAATTTAGTACATTGTGTCTCACATTTAAAACTCCAAGGCCAAGTTCAAGGCCTGTAGAACACTAGTCTTTCAGGAAGCACCTCCCCAGATTAGGTTTGGGTGAATAAACATTACATGTAATTTAATGAAGCCAGCAGCCCAGTCCCACCTCCCAGGAAGGGTGGGGTTCTGCAGCGGAGTTGGGAGGATTGTCACTTTGGTCAACCTCCATCTCCAAGGCCCACATGAATGGGAAGAGCTTCAGGGACGTGAATGGGGTCCCTACCTTTAACAGAATGCAAACTGCAGTTACATGTGCTAAAAAGGAAAGAAAAGCATCTCTGCTCTTCAGAGAGGCCCATTGTTAGTGGTTACAGGGAACAAAATGTTCCTTTTATATCTGTAGGCTGATTGCTACCTGTTTCTGGCTCTTAATCCTTTAAAGAAAACAACATCACGGTGTTCCTGCCGAACAGCCAAACCCAGCGTCAGGAGGTGGTGACTGCGCCCATCTGAGCCTGCTCCCAAAAGACTCCAAGTGCAGTCACACAAACTGAAGACTTTTAAAGCTTAGGTCAATTATTGAATGTTTGGCACTTTATTAAATAAGCTCCAAAACTACACACAAATCAAAGGAGTAAAAACAATAAATAGTTATTCAGCAAAACATCTCTCTGTAGCAGCCAGCAGCACTGCAGCCCAGGCCTGAGGTACTGCTGTGGCAGGAGGGCTGGAATGCCACGCCTCCTCCCATGGCTCGGCGGGGACACACGTCTACCCTCTCCATGCCCAGTTTCCAGAACAGGCGACCTCTCATTCATTACCGTCCATTACCCATTTCTTTTATATACACGAAACACACTGCAGAGTATGTACTAATAAGCCAAGAGCTTTATTGATGCAGCAGGCACTTTACAATGAACCCAAGAGAGCCCGCCTTCTTTGGGAGGTCGGGATGTCTGTACAAACCCTTGGGGGTTTTCCACTTCAACAAAAACCAAGCTCTCCCTTTTTTGCCACACCCCTTGAATCTGCACCTGCCCAAGTCATCCCTCCCCGCTTTTACACAGGCAGTGCACACAGGTACACCTGACCAATGCGGGCCAGCCACTCTGGCAGACAGTCACAATGTCAGTTCTGCATTACTTGTGGACAAAGGCATAGACTATCAGATCCTGCAAAGGATTTAGGAAACAGTAAGACGATTTCTCCCTCCACCTTGAAAATAAAATACACTTTAGCGGATGCGTATCCTGAAATAGTTTACTTGGGAGTTCCGAGGAAGATGGTCCATTGTCAATCCCTTCTTCAACAGCCTGTGCATCCAAAATTCTTCTCAAGGTAACATGAGTCTTTTTTTTTTTTTTTTTAAACAGTCTTTCTTGCTGTAAGAACTCTTATAATGGAGCCTAGTCCTCCTACTGCTAATGCCTGTAGGGGCAGGAAAAGAAAAGGTGTCAGTTGAGACTTGGTTGGACAAGGGGAGCCTAGCTTGCCAGGGGAGATGGGACCATGTGCTCCTGACCGTGTCATAGACCTTCTGAAAAAGGATTCCCGCGAGAGCACAGTTAAGAGGTGCCAACAGGGTCCACATTTGAGGGATGGAGCCCTGTCCTGGAACAAAGGGTTCCCAAGAGCTACTAGCTCTTGAGGCAGGAGAACTGGGCTTGAGAACATTGTTACCAAGCACATACAGAGACCCCCAGTTTCCCTTTGACAAGCCCATCATGTCCCAGCCTACAGGCACAGCTGTAGGCACTTGAACAAACACTAGCCCATTAGAGCTGAAATGTCAATGGGGCTGAGCACCCAATTGCCTTAAAGGGACCAGAGAGCCTGGCCTCCATACCACTCAGTTCCCCTGAGCCCCACCCACTAAGCCTAGGAGCTCACCTTCTAGGTCGGCAGAGCACACCCACCGACAGGACCAAAGGCCACAGCCCAGCCCCAGGCTGCCCAAGTGACGGATCCCTCAGTAAGGGCCACTCCCTTAAAACTCAACAGAGCCTTTCAGGAAGGACACAGGCTTGATGAAAGGCCCTGCTCTTATACTGACCCAAACAAAGGACAGGCTTTTCATGCTTCAGGTGGACGAAGGCCCTATTAAAGACACTGCCAAGGTATCTGCCACTGCCCCCTCGGGCCTGGTGAGGCTGAGGCTGGAGCAGGAAGCCCTCAGAGCTAACGGGAGGGCTCAGCCTGCATCTAAGACCCACAACCACCACCTCCACCGGCCCAAAGAAAGTATTACAAAGTCCCAGCCACCAGCAAGCCTGCCTCTACCTTACCACGCCAAGTCACCTGCCCCATGCCTGCCCGGCACAAACCAGCAGCTAAAGCAACGGCGATTACCAGAGACGGCAGATCCCTACCAGGTGCTTCCTTGGGAGAGGTTAAGTGCTCAGATGTCCCAGGTTGCTTGAGGCGTGGCCCCTTATTCTCACATGCCTATCAGACTGTCCTTTGTTTGTTTGGGATAGCCTGGCCTGCTGATTTGAACCCTGGGGTTGGGGTGACTCAGTGGGCTGCCTGACGTTCACATACCTTTTCATGCCACTGGAGTAACACTGCGCTGCTATTTTCTGTGGGCTTCTCAAACCCTTTATAAATGTACTTCATTAGCAAGTCAATGCCATTTCTGTCCAGTGACTGCACAGCCTGCTCAATTTCGCTGCTCTTAAAATTTGTAAGCACTTTCAGCACCACGCCCTGGGCCCGTTCCTACAGAGGAAAGAGAAAGGGAGTGAGGCCTAGAGCCATGGCCCAGGCATATCCACATCCCGCACTGCAGGCTCAGAAACACCAAACCAAGTAGTCAGAACTCATTAGAAACACTGCCCAATTTCTAATTCATTTGGAATGCTTAAGTGAAATTCTTTTATTGATTTAAGTTTCAAAGTATCCCAAAGTATTCAAAGCCAGTAATTTATTCCACTTATTTTGGGGGAAATAAGCGGTTTCCTGGAGAGAAGCATCCCTATTTCTGATGACACCAGCAAGGCCTTAAAACTCTACAGGATCATAACTGTGGAGATAAAAAAAAACAGGTCTACCTGGCTGCACCTTCTGTCTGCGTTCACCCTCAATGGAACAAAGGGGCCATTTTCCTCCATGTCTGACAGGTGCAGCCATTTATATCAAGATGCCATCAAAAAAAAAAAAAAAAAAAAGTGCCATCACAAGACAGCAAAACCCTAGCTCCAAAGAGACCCCTTTCCCTGGACCAAATTTTAGACAGTCTCAGTGATGAGTTTTTAGACAACGTAACCAATACAGTCTGCACAACTGTATGGTCTCACCTAGTTTTTACGAGGCAGGAAATCATAAAAGCACTGAAAATCCTTATGCAAATAAAGCCTATTCAATAGCTTATAAAAGCATAACCACTGCTAAGTCCCACATGACAAGCTAATTTATAACTTTGCTCATCAGGAAGGGCTGGGCTGACTTCTCACCCCATGAGGCCTCAGGGAGGAGTGAACGTTTCTTTGGGGAGTGTTTACTATGAACACTGACAGCTTTGGGTGTTAGGAGCGCCAGGAGGCTTCCGTGGAAACACTGCCCGGTGCCAACTCACTTCCTTGGTAGATACTCACCGATGCAGAGATGAAATAGATGCTGTCCAGAGTCCCAGGGAGCTTGCACTGGACAATCACAGCCCTGGTCCCAACACCCACCCAACAGAGCTGCAGTTCAACCCCCTTTACCTTCACAGCTTGATTCTTGGTGTTGACGGGAGAGTTCCGCAAGGCTGCATGAAACGCCCGAAGCATGTCCCCTGTGCATCAGCACCAGTTAAGGATGGCTAGGCTCTAGCATGTTCATGCTTTTATTAACGAACTCATTGCAAAAAGAGCTCAAGAGAGTAGAGTCAAATGGCATCTCATCCACATCCACCTGCCTCCCACTGTGGCCTCCCGGCGGGCACAGCCAGTTCAGAGGGTAGCTTGTAGCTCTCCTGAGCCACACGGAGGGTGGGTGGGGCATCTCTGCCAACCCTGCAAACCCCTCCTTCTGCCGGCCCCCGAAACCTTCCCCTTCAAAGCAAGTTTGGACACGGACTCGCTCCCTCCCGGGAAGGTAGTAGCAAAGCAACTGCCCGCGCAGGGTAACTTGCAGCAAAATCCGACTGAGCTGGTTTGCACTTACTTCGCACCATATCTGCCCTACTGGACCCTCACGACCACCGAGTAAGTTTATCATTTTCATCTTCTCATTCTCAAAAGGGAAGAATAAAGGCACAAATGGAGGTCTCCTAACTCTTAATCCAATGTTTTCTATCAGTTAAACTATTAAAGAAATTAAGATGTGCTAAAACTTTTATCTTCCAAGACCTACCCAAGTCAGTGAGGTCCCAACTGGAGGAAATTTAACAATCTAAAAGAACCTTTTGCCAACAAAATGAATCAATCCTCCCCTCCTTGCTCCCTAAACCTTAGCTGGAGTCCTGACACAATCTTTGCTGAGCTCTGAATAGCCAGTGCTCAAAAGAAAATTACAATCTGGGTTAGGTCCCCAAAGGTGACACCTATTTTAAACTGAATTACATCAGTTGACTTTCATTTCCTCATCTGAAACATTGGCTTCAGCCAAAAAGCTTCAGAAATAGAACCAGAAATGGCTTCTGCCCAATCGGGTCTCTACTCCTGTTCATGCAGCGATACCCACGTGTGAACAGCCAGAACCTCCCAAGCAAAGCCGAGTTCCCGGTCTTCCCTAGTGTGGCCTCCATCTTGACTGAGCTGGGCCCACACACCCAGGGAGCCACCCCTGTGGAGCTCCCTAGCACCCTGCTGGGCTCTGATCCACCTTCCAATTTGAGAGGCAGCCCACTCTCCCACACCGCTGTATCTGTCAGCTTTGGAATTCCTTTTTCCCAGCCTGGTTAGGGCCAGTCTGATATCAGCCACTGATAGCTTCTACCTCAGAACTCTTTTCGAATTTGACATGCCAGAGCAATAAGCAGAGTCCCAGAGGCTTCAGAGGAAACGAAGGCGGGCGCTCTTCACTAACCAGCATGGTTGGGAAACAAAATATTTCAGAAGATGAATGGGTAAGGGTAGGATAACTAGTCCACAGGGGCAAAAAGGGTCACTGCTTTAGAGTTAATCTCTCTGCAGCACCCCTCTACCAAGCATTCGCTATAGGTGTTGATAGGCAGGGGGCCTTCAGCAGCTGGGGAGAACTGAGGAGTAGGGAGGGGCATACCATTTATCAAGCTGGCCTCTGTCTCAGCTGGTTTTAGGCCCTTCCAGAGAACAGGCTGTGGAGGCCAAGGAACCGTGCCCAGTCCCTGGTCTCCTCTAGATCAGGGTTTCTCAACCACAGCACTACTGACATTTTAGTCCAGATGACTGACGTGGGGTCTGTCCTGTGCATGCATGGTACCATATTTAGCAGCATCTCTGGCCTCTATGCACTAGATTCCAGTAGCACTCCCTCCCACCCCCCAAGTTGTGACAAAGTATCTCCAAACATCGACAAATTTCCTCAGGGGGAGGAGACTGCAAAATCATTCAAAACTACTGCTCTGGACAGATCCCCCTCCAGAGGACCAGAAGGTGCCTCAGCAAGGAAGAAAAGAAGCCAATTCTTTAAAATCCCTACAAGGTCTCAGATCCTGTGCCCAGGTGTTTTCACATGTCATCTCATTACTGCTAACAGTTCTTTGTGACAAGAATCATTATTCTGATTTTAAAGGCAATGAATCTGAGGCTCAGAGAAGGAAAATGACGTGTTCAAGGTCACAAAGCTAAGCTGTCCAGCTGGCCTTCAAACCCAAGGATGCCTGACTCCAAAGCCAAGCTCTTTCTACAATCCCCTGCTGCCACTCCACCCACAGGCCCAAGGTGCATGTCCAGGACACGTACTGTGTGTCCGGCGCTGTGCTAAAGCCTTCTGGGATGCTGTCCAGTGATGCTCTCATGGAACCTATAAGCCCAGCTTGGTTCTCCTCCTTTTAACACAGGAGGATACTGAGGTTCAGAGAGTGTAAGTGACCTATTCAAAGTCACACAGCTATAGAAGACTGAGTTGGGTCTGTGTGGATGCACAGCCCACGCTCTATTTCATGTGTGTGATCTCCCACCATGACTCGCTTCCCTATACAGTACTAGGACAGGCCCACTCCCTACATCCCCTCACTCCAATCAACCAACCCCTATCCCTACTCCCCTCGCCTCTGTCCTAAGACTCCTAGAAGCCCTTTCTATAGTTTAATAATCTAACATAAATCCAAGACCTGGCACATGGTAGGGACTCAGCAAATATTAGCTCCTTCCTCCTTCCTTCCTAGGCCCCACATTTGCCAGGATTTCAGTTCTCATTTGCTAACCTCCCTTTCCCCAATCCCAAGAGGTACACTCTCCATGGTAACAAGGTTTCTGACACTGCCATTAGTGGAGAAACTACCATCCCCTGATGTGCTAAGCCTAGGTCTCCAAGCAGCCTCAAGGAACCTATCATGTGAGGAGCGTACCAAGAGATGACCTTCAACAAGTCTCTGCAGCGCCAAGACCAAGACAGCAGATAACTGGACCTTGCCCTCCCCTTCTGTGGATGGTCTGGGCCACAGGCCTGACACTGGAGTCCTTTTAGCAATGCCTGCCCATGAGCCAGGTTCTGCACCAGACTGCAGAATCAACCTTCCCTCATGGGGGCCCTTCTCATGGCCCCATTTCACCAATGGGGTAAACAGGGTGATCCTGATGGGGCAGGAAATACAAGTTTGAATCACCACCTTTGAAAACACATTTCTGTTCAAACAAAGAAAGTCTGGAGGTTTTTGTTTCAAAGGCACATTGGAGGAACACTGCAGGACTCCTCCCAAAGGCAGTCTATGGGCTCGACTTCCCAAGCTGAGTCAATTGATTAAACACCCAGAACCTGATTTATATACAGTACAGCAGGAGCCTCCAACCCTGCCCTGGCCAGTGCGGGGGAGGGGTAGGCACTTCCTGTAACACCATTTGAATAAAGAAAAATCCTTCCTGTGAGAATAAGTCAGTTTCCTGTGCTCAAACGGCTAAGGGACCAAGCAGGCTGTGACAGCCAACTCTATTTTTAATCTTGTTTTCTAAATGCTTGTTTTCTGTGACCACAGAACAGTCATTTCCAGTCGTGGGGCTCTACTTTTACATCTCACTTTATGCTGCCTGGTTTTTCTTAGCTCTAAACGACTAGTTTTTTCCACTGCTTCCTGCACAAGAAGCCTATGGCGGGGGGCGGAGGGGGGGTGTCAAAACTCACTTGTTGAACGTGGCTGAGACCATCGAGGTCCAAAGCCCAATGAATGGTCATAAGAAACTAAGAACAGGTGAGGAAGACTGGCATTAAGCCGCAGGGTCAGAATGATTTTGGGGTGGGAGGTGCGATCTCAAACCTCAGGGCTGGACTAAGGTTGCAGTCTTGGCTCCCCCGGTGGGGCCTTTCTTCTCCGCAGCCATCCACCCACCTATTTTCAGGTGGTGCTGCAATCCGGCCCGAGAGGACTGTGCCTGGGAGCCGCCCTGGCCGCTCAATTACTCAGCGGTGGCTCACCTCGGCGCCTCCCGCCGATCATGCCCGAGTATGGCCCCGTTTCCCGCATAGGAGGAATGGAGTGATCGGGCGCCCAAGGAAGGGCCAGACTGAGGGGGTGGGGAGGCAATGGGGAAGAAAGGGGAGAGGTCTCGTGCAAGAGTGAGGGGCCTACGAGCCGGAGGCCCCCCCGGCACGCTCTTGGGGCCGCCGAGCAGGCCGGTCCACCAGGATCCGGGGGCCGCGTGGGGCCGCGCTGCTGAGGGAGGCTCTGAGGGCTCGGGCCGGGGACAAGGAGAGTGGGGAGGCCGGGTCAGAGGGAAGTGGGGATGTGTGGCCCGAGGAAAGCCAGATCGGAAGGGAGTCGGGAGACTGACCTGAGGGGTCCGGGGCTGAGAGGAGTGGGGAGGTCGGCCTGAATGGCCAGAGCCGGGGATGAGGGAAGTGGGAAGGCCAGGCCAAAGGGGAGTCCGGGCCGCCGCGCGGGAGAAGGATATTGCCGCAGGAGCCCGTCCACCTCGTTAGGATCCGGGCCTGGCTCGGCCGCCGCCGCCGCCGCCTCCTCCTGTTCGTCCACAAATTTGTTCTCGTCAAATTCGTCGATGTCCACCCGACGGAAGCGCGAGGACAGCGTGTTCCGGGCCATGGCGGGGGCTCGGCGCCCGCTCAGGCAGCTACGCTCCGGGGAAGACCTCCACTCCACTCCGCTCGGAACCGGCTCCGGCTCGGGGGCGGGAAGCTGCCGCCCGGCACCTCCTCCACCTCCTCCGCGCGCAGCCGCCGCCGCCCGCCCACTTCCGGCCCACGCCGGAACCGGAAGTACCGGTGGGACGGAGGTGGGGCGCATCGGGAAGCGCCGGGAAGGAGGCCCGTGGAGCTCCGGGGGGACGCCTGTCTTCATAGAGGTAAAGTCTTCCCGTCTGAGGAGCCTGCGCCCAATGCCGCGCAGGCCCAGCACGTGGACGCCATAGCTGCGCACTTCGGCTTCGATCCTGCACCCGAGGAGCCCCTGGCCCTGGAAGGGGCCGGAGCGGGCACACTCGCCGACTCCGGGTGTCATCTCTGCCCAGACTGAGGGGGCACGGGGCCCCCAGGAGAAGGCGCCCGGCTCGGCCTGTTGAGTGCCGGGCAGGCTTCTTAGAGAAGAAACCTTCGAGCTGAGGCCTGAGGGATGAGTAGTAGTTCTTATGCCCCGGGGAGTGACGTGGAGTGGGAGAACCTAAGTTTCGGATTTTAGGAGCTTTGGACGCCACCACACTGAGCTCAGAGGAGGTTGCGTCTGCCTATTGTTGTAGTGACCGTATTGTTAATGGGCTGGGAGACTTTAAAGACGTTTAAAGTGTATCCAGGGTGCTGACAAGACAATGAAGACATTTGGGTCTGAGAGGGCGGCGGCCCCGCGTGTGTAGCAGTCACCTTGACCGGGTGTGTAGGGGGCGGGGATAGGGGGATGACCCTGTGGCCACCATCCTGGCAGGAAGGGCGAGGTCCTGGGGGGCTGAGATATCTTGCCTGGCTGGAGAGGAATATCCTGGTAGGAAGCGAACCTCCAGAGTCTGAGATGGGGAGAGATAGGGCAGAGCCAAGGACAACATTGTAGTGCCAAGATTAGGTGCCTGGGCTGTTGCTTGAGGGGTTCTGTCAATGAGACTTAGCCTGAGACTACATTGGGTCTTTGTTTTCATATAATAGTTTTCCTTTTAGTAAAGACCGATAGAAGTTAATGAGACTCGTTTTCATTGCTTCGAATACTTCCCATTGAACTGTGTCTACAGATCAAAAAAATATTGTCAGACTAGGATGCTACCTAATCTTGGGTGCTAAAGATAGACTCCTACAGTGGGAAACTGGTGCTAATAAAAGTATCAGGGGTCCTGGAAGACCTGCCTATCAGCTCCATACCTTGGAAGAAATCTGTGTGACCTAGGGAGGCCACAAGACAACAGAAATTCATATCCCCAGAACATCCTGATCAGAAGGAATTTTAAACCAAAATGCCCATTTTACAAGTAAGGAAATAGCCCCCAAATAAACTGGTGAATGAAATAGTGTCAGTGTTTATGACCGTGGATCTCCATTCCAGTCAAGGGAGCAGAATTAAAAATTCACACTATGTCAGGGATGACTGGGTTCTGAGGAGAAAAAAAAAACAACATGCAGTTTCTGAGAGTACCTCAGATAAAGCGGTCAAGAGAAGTGTCCCCAAGGAGGTGACGCTGATCAAGGACCTGCAGGAAGTGAAGGAGGGAGCCAAGCAAAGGCTCAAAGACAGGGCAGGCTTGGTGTATTCTAGAAACAGCAAGGCCATACTGGAGCAGAAGAGTGAGAAGAAATGAGATGGAAGGGAGGTGGGGGGGGGGAGGGGCGGATGCTGTAGAGCTTTGTAGGCTGAGGAAAGGATGTGGTCTTAACTCAGGACAGCCCTGGAAGTTCTGGGCAGAGCAGTGACATGATCTGACTTGAAAAGTGTCCCTCAAATGTGTATTGAGAACACATGGGAGCCTGAGCCAAAGTAGGTGATTTAAGAAGTGACATCAGTGGTCCAGGTGACAGGCCATGGCAGCTCAGTCCAGGCAGGTGCCAGTAACCTGGGAAGAGGTTGGGTATTTTGAAGAAAGAGGCTGCAGAATTTGGGAGTGGGTTGGATGTGGCATGTAAGAGAAACAGGGTAGTCATAGGTGACTTCAAGTTCAGAAAACATGTACACAATCATTACCTTTAATAGAACTACAAGCATTTGGAAAATATGACAGTCAAGTCCCTGTGCACCATTCAACTTCCATTTAAGACTAATCCATGCCAAGAATGTCCTCTGCTCTCTCTTCCCCACCTCCCTCCACTTCCTGGAAGCATGCCTCCCTGTGATCTTGGGCAAAGCTCATTATTTCAGTTCATCCAACAAGCATCCGTATGCTGGGCCTGGAAATGAGAAAAACCAAACAAGGTGTCAGCCATGGTTCTGACCCCTGGGGAACTTCCAGGCTGGCTGTGGAGATAGACACATAAATTTCATTTTAATTCAGTATGTTTGGGTCTAAAGAAAGGATTGCCCAGAAAGCTTCGCACACAAGGGGGGGGTCTGTGTCCCAATTTAGTCCAAGGCTACGATCCATTAACGGAAACCCATAAGGGGATGGGAGAAGGCTTCCTGGAGGAGACACCTGACAGCAGCAAGGGGCCAACCTGGCTTTAACTAGAGCTCTAACGTGTGGGTGTGCGTTTGTTAAGGGCAATGGAGTGACACTAGAGCACAGATTCATGCTTGCTGGTTGGGGCAACAATGCAACTGTCCAGTCAGAAAGCCTGAGCACTTTCCCTTGTGAGATCCCCCCTTTAACTTTCAGGCCACCTCAAGTGTTCATTCAACTGGGAATATTGATGGTGATGATATTTTGAGCGCTTGTTATGCATCAGGTGTTTTGTTTTGTTGGCCGTGCCCCACGGCATGTGGGATCTTAGTTCCCCGACCAGGGATGGAACCTGTGCCCCGTGCATTGGAACTTAAGAGTCTTAACCACTGGACCGCCAGGGAAGTCCTGCATCAGGTCTTGTGCTAAGAGTTTTACATGTTATATTCCTGATCCTTATAAATACCTCATATCACAGGTGAGAAAACTAAGACTCAGGGAGGGGAAGGGATTTGCAGAGAGTCAGCTAGCACCAGGCAACAGGATAAGAATTTGAAACCGGGTCAGGTTCACTAAGAAAAGGCCATGAATGCTCTTTCCCCTAACGCATGCTGTCTCCACTAGAATTTTTATGCAGTTGGATTATAGTTGTCTGACCCCGCCCTTCCCCGCCCACCTTGCACTTTAAATTACTCCAAGGCAGAGGCCATGTTAATTCATCTTTGAAAACCCTCAACCTTCATGCCCGGTACCCCCGGAACACCGGCGCCCAGCTCGGAGTAGCACAGAGTGGGCGACCTGCAAAGGTTTACCGAATGAATGAATGAACGAATAAATGAATGGATGAGTCCGACTCCTTACTAGTCCAGTAAATTGCCGCCACCCCAGGCCTCGATTTCCCCACAGCGCTGCTCTGGGCAATACACCGGACCCAAGTATTCTCCAGCGCGCGGGAAGAAGACGCGGGCACTGCTGGGCGGGTCTCTGGCTCCTCGGGGCGGGGCTCGGCGGGCCGGACCACAGCTTTCCTCGCGCGGGGGTGGGGCGACAGGGGCGGAGCCAGGGCTCCCCAGCTAGCGTTATTGACCACGCCCACCGCCACCCGGTTGTAGTTGTGGAGGTCAGCCCCGCCCCTTCCTCTTTCCCTCCGAGAAGGCGGCGGAGGCTCACTATACAGTCATGGTGAGTGTAGGGAAATCGGGCGCCATCCGCGCGCTGTGGGGCTCAGGGGCTGGGGTTGGGGGGCGCGTGGCGAATCCTGAGAGCCCATCTACCAGCCCGGCCTGTGGGAGGCCCTGCGGAATGGCCTAGCGCCGCCTCAGCCGGCCTCTCGGTTTCTCCCCACGCAGGCCTAGACCAGGAGAGGTGCGCGCGCGCTGCCGGGGCCTCCGTCTTTCACTCTGCGGAATGGGGATAGTGGCCCAGCCTCGCAGCAGGCCTGGGCGAGGGCGCGCCTGCTGCGGTCTGGGTTGCCCTGCCCAAGGCACTGTAGTGCTGGGCCTCCAGCGCGCTCCTGGCCCGGGGCGAGGCGCGCGCCCTCCAGGGGCTGATTACGACGCAGGTGGAGGGGACGATGGCCGGTGGAAGGCTCGGTAAGTGGCCGAGGGGGAGACCGCCCCGCCGGGTGTTTGACCCAGACCCTTTCTTTCGTTCAGGCCAAGATTAAGGCTCGAGACCTTCGCGGCAAGAAGAAGGAGGAGCTGCTGAAACAGCTGGAGGACCTGAAAGTGGAGCTGTCCCAGCTACGCGTGGCTAAAGTAACAGGCGGCGCGGCTTCCAAACTCTCCAAGATGTAAGTGACGGGAGGCCAGACTACGGCCCTCAGGGCGTGGGAGATACATATGCGTCAGGAACATTTGTGGATTTTCGAAGTTGGCTTAAGGAGGTGTCCGTTTAAGTGCCCATTCCATGCATCCGTGGGTCGGAATGTCGTGCCCTTCCTAGCCAGCCTCTCTAGGCTCCCCTTGCTCACGCCCAGGTGTGTGGTTACCTGTTGCCTTTACCTGCCTTTGATCTGTGGTCCTTTTGCCTGGAGTAACCTCCTTCAGCTTCTCTGGCTGGAGAAAGCTGGGTGTCCCTGAAGACTCATTTTAATGGTACCTTCGAATGTCTCATTGATCCCTTTCTCCTACCTCCCACCAGCACTTGGATTTTTTTCCTCATCCTCCCTCACTTGGTTGAGGGATCACTTGCACCCCTTACTTGAGTTGTAGTGTAACTTACTGATGTACGTGGGTGGAGCAAGAATCAAGATTTGTGAAAGGAACATGGATTTGGAGTTAGTCAACCTGGGCATAAATTCTGCTTCTGCCACATCCTACTTGGTGGGTAGATTGGCCCACCACCCAGGTTTTTCTTTCCTTTTTTGTAAAATGGGCACCCAATAATTTTCCTGTGGTGGTGCATGCTGAATCCTCAAGACCGTGTTTACCAGTCATTTACTGAGCAGCTCTCATATTCAACATGACTGCAAATTCACTTATTCTCAGCCTGTTCCTGTCTTCAGCCTTGTCCCCTCCCCAGTGGCCCTTCCTGGGACTCCCTAAGCTTAACTTGGTTGCCCAGCTTGTGGCATGATTCCCTCCAGTCAGCTCATTCAGATCGGCATTGGTTAGGTCATCTTCATAGCCCTCAGGATATGTGGCCTGGGATGGAAGGTCTTTCCTGATCTGCCCTTCACCTGTCCTCATTAAGCCTTCTCAGTGAATACTTCACAACTCTTCGAAAGCACTGGATGTGCCAGCCGTTCCATGTCCCCACTCCTGGGATACTCATCTATTGTCTCTCTTCCCTCCAGTACACCTTCCTCCTGGACTGGGTTAGGTACCTCCTGGGTGAATGTGGGTGAGCTGATGGGGAATGCCCCTGCCCTATGACATCTGGGTCAGGCCCTGAAATAGATAGCTTGGGGAGTGCTGTGTGTCTTCCCCATCTTTATTGATGTCTCTGTTTTGTAGCCGAGTTGTTCGCAAATCCATCGCCCGTGTACTCACCGTCATTAACCAGACTCAGAAAGAGAACCTCAGGAAATTCTATAAGGTTAGTGGCTAAGGGAGGGTGGTGCTTGGCTAGAGGGGCAGTATGGTGAGCTTCTCCTGCTGGGGTGCTTGGGACTGGGCTTTCTAGAGACTTCTCCGCTTGTGGATGTGTTCGCCTTCTTACTAGCATATGGCATGCAGACTGCATTTCCTTGGGGCTGCAGTTGTCAAGAAATCAAAGATGTGGGAGTCTGGCTGGAGATGGTTTTGAATAAAACCTCACCAGCTGAGTTTGGGCAGTCTTGTTTAAATGTTTTAATGGTCTTGCTAGCACTGTCATTCACTGCCAAGCATCTGGTATCCTCATTTTTCAAATGAGGACCTCAATGCTTAGAGAGGTTAAGTTGCCCAGTAGATGGATTGGGCCTAGGTTCCAAACCATGTCTTGGTAAGGGTGGATTGAGTGCTTCCTGGAGATTTTCCACAGGTGCCTGCCCCTCACTCAGCCTAGAATTTTTACAGTCATTTTCTGGTCTTGTGCCTAAAACTAGTGTTGTCAGGGTTCAAGCTGTGAAATGGAACCGGTAGGAGATTCTATATACTGTGTATGCACGCATTTGGTTTATTACAAGGAAATGGCTCGTTTGATGGTGGGGGGCACACTTGTCGGGAAGAGAGGATCCATGAGCAAGCTGGAGCTCAAGGTTTGGTTGAAGCTGCTGCCCTCAGGTGGATTTCTTGGGGAAAGCCACAGCCCTGCCTTTAAGGCCTTTCAACTGATTGGATCAGGCCCACCCAGATTACTCTGGATAATCTCTTAATTAAAGCTGACTGATTAGGGACTTTGATAGCATCTGTAAGATGGCTTCATATCAATACCCAAATTAGTGTTTGAATGACTGGAGGGTTTGACACATCAAAAAAGTCATCACGGTGTGCCGGGGCTAGCTGCCCAGAGAACACCGGCATGTGGGGGGAAGGTTGCTGCCATCCCTGGACGTGTGTGCATTTGTGTGGGGGAACGTATTTCTGAGAATTGGGTCTGGAGCTTTCATCAGGCTCTGAGGGGACCATGTAGAGTTGTGGCCTGGAAAAATTGCCTTCATGACCATCCAGTGAGTACACTCCCCCAAACAGCCAGGCGGGACTCCTGGAGATAGAGGTAAGGTCTCTGTATGAGAGACGTTGATGTTCGATACAGTAACCTCTGGCCATGCGTGCCTATTAAGCGCTTATGTGGCCACAGTGACTGAAGGATGTAAACAGTGTGTGTGGCTAGTGGCCACTCTCTTGGACCGCAGAGCTCTAAGGTGCTTGGTAAATTGGAAACAGATGAAGCCCTGACCTGTACCAACTTATGAGGGATGTGGGTGGACAGACATTCATGCTTCCAGGTCCACCCCCGACCCCCCCACAAGAGCTTGCCCTCATCTCCTGCTTAGCTTTTTCCTTGCAGTTCTCTGCACTGAGGCTGTTCATGACCCGAACCCCGCTTAGCTCACATACGCTTGCCATGTGCCTACCCCTCCAGGCTGTTGGCAGCTCCCAGCCTGAGCTGTCACTCTTCACGGCTTTTGTGCCCACTCTGGTTTCTCTTTCAGTTGACGTGCCTGTTGCTTTCAAGGCTGTTGTCAGTCATTTAGGTGAAACCTTCCTTAATCTCTTTCCTCCTCCACGCTGATGCACCACGTGTTTTCTGTTTTCCGCTGCGCTGGGAGCTCCTTGAGCAGGGAGCAGGTCTCCTTTGTAGCTAAGCCAGCACCCAGCACAGGGCCTCAAACTGAAGAGGCCCCAGGGGACCTTTGCAGAACAAAGGGGACCATGAGAGCTGCCTTAGCCTAGACTGACTCACTGAGGAGGAAGTGGGGCGGGAACGAGTGGGAGCAGAGATGGAGAGACAATGCCCTGATAAAGGTCTGAGAGCAGGAGCCAAGTCAGGAAGGGGGGCTTTGCCCCTCATAGCAGGATGGTCTTGGCCAAGCCAGATCTTCCCTCTGAGATGCATGTGTTCGGTGGGAATGTCACCACAGGTACCTGGCAGGTCCTTCAGATAAATCGAGCACCAGCTTAAGCTGCACATCTCACCCTCCCATACACACACACATAATTTAAGCCAAGATAACAGGAAATGCCCCCAGGACTTGGTGGGTACCAAACATCCCTTGCTGGGTTGGGGTGTGACGTTGATTCCACGGCTGGGAATCTGGTGGAAAGAGCACCAAGTAGGGAGTGGGTTGACTTGGGTGTGCGCCCCAAGTTCCACTACAGCTTCGCTGAGATTTGGGCAAAATTACTTCTTAGCCCAGCAAATCAATATACTTAAAGAAAATGAGGACAGTCCTTCCCAACCTTGAACTTGGGGGAATTAAAGAGCTAGGAAGCAAAGTATGGCCTGGCGACACTTCAGTCTCCAGTCCCCTCCTGGGCTGGGTGTCATACAGTTCCTCACACTCGCATCTCCCCAGGCACGTCCCAGCATCTCAGTTCCGACTCTGTGGCTTCCTCAGCTACCGCAGTAGCTCCCAAACCCTGGTCCTCATGTTCCCCCTGCTCCCCCTCACCCAGGGCAAGAAGTACAAGCCCCTGGATCTGCGGCCCAAGAAAACGCGTGCCATGCGCCGCCGGCTCAACAAACACGAAGAGAACCTGAAGACCAAGAAGCAGCAGCGGAAGGAGCGGCTGTACCCGCTCCGGAAGTACGCGGTCAAGGCCTGAGCATCCAGGTGTCAATAAAACAAACAAACTGGCTGGTGTTGCTTTGTGTTTATAGGGTTTTCGACTAAGTGCTGGAGAGGTGGGCTGGTGCGGCCCTGGTTATGGTTACCGGGTGTCCGATGGATCCCAGCAGGCTGGCCTGCTGCTGTTGGCGGCCCTGGCGGGGGGCCATGGCAGCCCTGGCCACAGGGGCCTATTGGGCACTCTCTTATGGTTACTTTGGTCCTGTGCCCCCTGGGCAGGGAGAAGCAGGGGTGGAAGGTCTTGAGAGCCATAGGTAGTGATGTTCTGTTTGAGCAGCTCTGGGTGATTTGCAGTGAACTTGGCATTTTGCCTAAGCAGCAGCTCCAGACACTAAGAGTTTCCCATCTGGGGTAAAGACACAGGCGTGGGCCACATCCAGGACTCCCTGCCAAAAGCATGGTATGGGGCTCTGGGGGTGCGGGCCTCCCCTAGCAGGCCTTCCTCTGCACCCTTGTTTGCTATAGCCACAGACCTTACCTTCAGGGTCTCAATGCACTTTCCTGTATTGCAGTCCCAGACTTTGAGCTGGAAATCAAAACAAGCTGGAGGGTAGGGAAGTCTCATAGGCAAGTCTGGTGTCTTTGACAAAATCACCTTGGGGTGAGTCTTAGCCAACATGTTAACTTCTTGATCTGGGTTTTGTTGTCTGTGAAGTGTGTTTAACAAGGGCTACGTAATATCTGATGCAGAAATTCAGTGCAATACTTTCCCTTCCCCCGAAGCTGAGTCATAGAAATGTCAGTGCCACTAACATTTGGGCCAATGCAGACCTTAGTGCCAGGCATTTGGTAAGGAAGTGGTTGGCACCTGGGTCCTGCCCTTGGTAGCCTCCTATTTAGGGCAGATAGGGATGTGGACATTTCTGGACATGGGGTGCTGAGGGCTCCGGTAGGGAAGATGTGGGGTAGGAGTTCGCAGGAAGGAAGGCCTGATGGGGTGGGGTTACCATGTAGGAGTAGCCAGTGCTGGCCAGCTGCAGCCCATCAGGGGAGAAAGCTCTGCTCTTCACCCCGGTGATGTGGCCCTTGAGCTGGACAAGCAGGCTTCCGGTTGAGGGCTTCCAGGTGTGGCTAGTCTTGTCCCAGGAGCCGGACGCCTGGACAGAAGACAGCTCTAAGCATAGAGGTTTGGGGCCTGCATACTCTGCCCCCAAAATGGCCTGTGACCCTCAAAAAGAGTTGTAGTCAGCAAGGGGCCGCCCTGGAACCCAGGCAGCCCAGCCCACCAATAATAGGCCAGATGCTAAGTAGCACAGGCAGCTGACGTTGCCACTGTGGCCCTCCAGCTCCTGGTGGAAGATCACTGGGGTCCCTGCCTGAACGTCCCACATGCGGATGGTGGAATCCCAAGAGCCGGTGGCCTGCAGACAGCTGCCATGAGCACGGCGCCTCCCGGTTCCCCGACTGGCTAGGCTCACAGAAAGCAGGCACCATCTCACCAAGCCCTGCTGAATCCCCATCTTACAGAGGACGGGACAGGCTCAGAAGAGCTAAGTCACTGTCAAGGTGTAGAATTCTAACCACTGTTAGGCCACTGAGGTGGGGCCCCGGGCAGAGGTGTGGCTCACCGAGCAGTCTGAGCTGGGTGTGAAGTCACTGCTTGGGACAGAGTCTGTGTCCCACCAAGTGGCGCAGCACCTGGCCTGACTGGAGGAAAGAGCCCAGAGGCTGCGTGCCAGGTTCTCTGCCTCAGGTGGGTCAGACCCAGGCCCTCCTTGTGGGGCTGCCTGGGTAGTGTGATGCAGCATAGGGGTTACGGGAGGCTTCCCGGGCCTTGGCAGGAGAGGAGGGCAGTACAGGCAGGGGGAACCTCGTGGCGGAGGTCTTGAGGCACGAGGGTGGGGGGAGGGGACCTGGGGAGGTAGCTGCAGCCAGATGCAAGGGGATGGGATGCCAGGTGTGGGAAAGATGGAACAGCCTTTCCCAGTTGGAAGGTGTGGCAGCTGTGGATGGTGTGCACCCCTGGATCCCAGGCCTCACTGGCTGCACCTCCCAGAGCATCACCCTCTTGTCCCAGCCGCCTGATGCCAGTTGCTTTGCGTCAGGGCTGAAGCTGATGGTCTCCACACTCCGCTGGTGACCTGCAGGCACCGGCCAGGCGGCGAGGCAGGGGCGAGGTGGCACAGGACACAGCAGGGTCCGAAAGGGAACCCAGGCCTGGCTGCTTGGCTCCCAGTCCCACCCAGCCCACTCACCGTGTAGGGCCTGCAGGCACTTGGCTTCTGCTACATCCCACAGGCGGATGGTGCAGTCACAGGAGGTGCTGGCAAAGAGGCAGCCATGGGGGGAGAAGCGGCAGAACCTCACGGGGCCTGGGTGGGCGTCCGTGGTCAAGGAACGGGGCACTGCGCTCCACCTCTGGCCCTTGCAGTCTAACCCCTGCTAGTTTCTTCAGTCTCGTTGCCTACCGCCCCTCTCCTCACTTCCTTCTAACCCTTACCCTCCAGCCACCTGGAAAATTCCTGGGCTTCCATGCCTTGGTCTGAAATGCCCAACTCAGTTTGCCTGTTTGGAAGATCAATACCCAATTCAAATGCAAGCACGTCCCAGAAACGCCTTGACAGCTCAGCGTAGGTTCATTACCCTCTGAGCTCCCCAGCCCCTGGACTTTCCCTATTACAACATGAATCAGTCTGCCCTATAATTACCAGATTTGTTTTTTCTTGTCTTCTTAATAATTATAAGTTATGTCTACTGAGTTCTTACTGGGTGCCAGGCACTTTGCTTGCATTATCTCATCCTATAGGGTAGCAACTATTATCCCCATTCTGAAGAGGAAATAAGAGGTGCAGAGAAGGTGACATGACTTGAGTGCAATCACAGTCAAAAAAGTAGGTAAACATAGATGAACCTTAAGGACATTATGCTAAGTGAAATCAGTCACCAAAAGAAATAGTGTATGATTCCACTTATACCAGGTATTGTACTTAGTCAAATTGGAGACAGAAGGCAGGACAGTGGTTGTCAGGGGCTGGGAAAAGGGAGGAATGGGGAGTTTAATGCGTATAGAGTTTCAGTTTTGCAAGATATGAAGAGAGTTCTGGAAGCTAGGTGCACAACAATGTGAATGTACTTTACTGAACTGTACACTTTAAAATGGTTAATAGGGTATTATGTAGATTTTTAAATTTTTTTTTTTTTTTTTTTTTAAGTGGTAGGATTTGAGTCCAGGTCTGTCAGAGTCAGAGGCTCAGGACCCCAGGGACCAGGTCCTGTCTCCTTGCCCTCCTGCCCCTGCCCTGCCCTGCCCGGGCTGTCTTGTATGGATGCTCAGCTCAGATGTCAGAGGTCATTGTGGTAGGTACTGTAGAACGCCACAACAGGGCCATGGGCCTCAGTCTCCCCGTCTGGGGTGAAGAGCCCCACCTGTGTCTCCACAGCAGCCGCCCACTCTGGGTGTCCCATCCATAAACACAGCCGTCCTCAGCGGCTGTGAGCAGCTTCTGGCCATTGGGAGAGAAGGCAGAAGAGTTGACCTGCAAGGAGAGCACAAAAGTCCTATCCTGGGGCAAGAAACACCTTTCTGCTCATCCCTAACCCCAGACTCCTGGGCCAGCCATAAATACTGCCCCAGGAGCCTGGGGTTGGAGCTTGGACTTCAGGCCTCTCTCAACAACTAGAACTCAGGAACCACCCTGCAGGAGAGCCAAGGGCTTGGAGCCCTCTCTGCTGTCCTGTAAGACCAGAGCCTGGGGCTTCCCTGGTGGCGCAGTGGTTAAGAATCCATCTGCCAATGCAGGGCACATGGGTTCAAGCCCTGGTCTGGGAAGATCCCACATGCTGCAAAGCAACTAAGACCGTGTGCCACAACTACTGAGCCTGCGCATCTGGAGCCCGCGAGCCATAACTACTGAGCCCGTGTGCCACAGCTACTGAAGCCTGTGTGCCTAGAGCCCGTGCTCCACAACAAGAGAAGCTGCTGCAATGAGAAGCCCCCACATCGCAACAAAGAGTAGCACCTGCTGACGCAACTAAAGAAAACCCGTGGGCAACAACGAAGACCCAACACAGCCAAAAATTAAAAAAAAAAAAAAAACAGAACCTGAAGCTCAGAGCGAGTCCTCATTGAAGCCAGAGGCTGGAGCCTTCTCTAGAAGCCAAGAGCCCATTCTAGAGCTGAAGCCCAGAACTAGTGCAAAATCTACTCTAAGCCCTGAGTTCCCTCTTAAACCAGAGTCCAAAGAGCACCGGAATCAGCCGGGAGTTTGAGCCCCCTCTGGAACCAGTGCTTAGAATTCTAGAGCCCATTCTGCAACTGGAGCCCAGAGAACACTCGGGCTCTCACTACACAGAACCAAGAACCACTCTAAAGCCAAGAAGCCTAAGATCTGGGCAGAGATCTACAGGGCCTCACCTCCCCGCGGTGCCGGCCGAAGAATTTCACTCTGTCCACGGCCAGCGTCCCTGGGTCCCTGCTGTTCATGGGCCCGCGGCCGCCCGCCCCGGCGGGCTCCCTCCTAGGCGGGCGCTGGTCGGGCCTGCCGGCCCTACTTAGGACAAAGTGGAGGGGAAGGGGGGAACTGTGTATAAGCGGTCTCCATGGCAATCGGGACGGGGCGCGCAGCCGCTGTGGGGTCTCTGGGGAACCATGAGAGGAGAGAGCCTTGGGAGAGACTGTTGTCAGCCCGGGGGAGGTGGGGCAGCAGCAGGCTGGACCGCTGATGGCTCCAAGAAGGAACTTCCCTGCCAGTCGACGGCTGCCAGTCGGACCTTGGACATCTCTGGCCGCGGGGCGGAATGTGGCGCATGGTGGCCGCTAGAGGGCACGCCAGCCCCACACAACCGCGCCTGCCTCTGCAGCTGCACCGAACCGGTGCACAGTTTGAGACGGTCAGGTTTCCCCATCTGCACAAAGGGGAGGCTCATCCCTGCCCCCCCAGGGTTCCAGGCATGACACAAGGTAGGTGCCCATGAGGGCCCAGCCGGGATCCAAGACCCCTTTCCTCCAGGAGTGGCCAGTACTGAGGCTGAAGATCTCCCATGGAGAGGGCTGGAAATGATATTCATACCAGCCCGCCAGGATGTGGAGAGCCAGAGGCAGTATGCAAAGCACAGGACATTAAAAAGTGGGGTCACTGTTAACATTCCTGGCAGCACAAAGTGTGCCATTGGAGGACATGGAGGGAGGCCCCAGGAGCTGTCAAGATCCTTGTTGGATAGTTCAGCTGAAACCCAGAAAGAACAGGACTTGGTTTCAATGTCCATTTTTCAGATGAGGAAACTGAGGCTCCAGGAGGTGGGGTGACTTGCTCAAGGTCACTCAGCCAATAGGAAAGGAATTGGGACCTCATCCCATGTCTGTCTGACCCTGAGGCCTATATTAGGACCAGCTGCTGTGAATTCCAGGGGCCTCATAGCAGATGAAGCCTGGGAAACAGGCCCTGAGGGGGCAGATTTGGCCCAGTCATCCAGCACCTCCATGGCAGAACTGGGGCCAGAACCCAGTCCCCTCCCCACAGTTGGACAGGAGCAGGACTGAGGTACCCCACTCCGCAACTTGCCAGTGGATTCCAGGCTCCCTGGGGATGGGGCTGGGACAGCTGGGCTTTGTGAGCTTCAAACTGAGGTGTTCCCAGTGGTGATTCACACCCCTTCTCCCAGACCTCTTTGCCAGAAATGCTTCTCACGGAGATCTGCCATTCTCCTGCTCTATTTTAGGTCCTAGACAGGCAGGCGAGGGGGCGACAATGGTGGCTTTGAGGCTGCCCCACCCCCATTCTAACTCCCAAAGGGCCCAGGTCACTGAATTGGCTCCCCAGGGACCCATCTGGGCCTATATGGCCACCCATCCCCCCAGCTCCAGACATGAGTCCTGAACACGGCTCCCCCATAGCTGGCTCCCCAGGCCCTCTCCCCCTTCTGTCTGCTTAGGCGCCCTGCAGCCCATGCCCCAGCCACCTAGCTGCTCCTGCTTTACCTGAAGTGCCCAGAACCGCCTTCCCCAGCCCAGCCCATCACTCCCAGAGTCCCCTGGATAGACCTTGTCCACCAGGCCCAGCGACCACTCAGCCCATAGCAGTGTAGCTGGGGTTAAAATGTTTCTGCTTGACCCAGGAGTCTGTGGTTGGAATCACCCACCATGAATTCCAGAGCCCTCAGAGACCAAAGCATCATGTCCACCTCTCCTGCTTCATTCTGCCCCTGTCCCCTGCCCCATCTTACTCCCTGAACTTATCCACATGGGCTCTTTCTTCTATCCCTCCATCTTCACTCCCACCCTGGGCCCGTGCACACGGTGTTTCCCACCCTCTTGGCCTAACACTTACCTTGGGATCTAGCTCCAGTATCACTTCCCCTGGATTGGACTTCCCTTGCCCAGCTCCCAGACTAAGTCAGAGCTCCCTTCCCAAAAATAGGGCGTTAAAGCCACAGTTCTGGGTTAAACCCAGGTTCTGCCAACTACTAGCTCTGCAACCTTGGGCAAGCTAACTGATCATTCAGTGCCTTGGTTTCCTAATCTCTAAAATGGGAGTGCTGACAGTGGTTGCCTTGTCAAGAGTTGGTGAGATGGTGCCTGTTAAGGGTACCTGGTGTGCAGTAAGTGCTCAGAGAATGGTGGGGTGGGGGGGTGACATCCATCTTTGTCACTTTAGCTTAAAATACTTGAAGCTAAAGCTTCGGATGCCCTTTGTCAGGCTCCAAATGCCCTAAGCCATCACCCAAGGGGCCCACAGCCCAGGTACACCTCATGATGTAGAGAGGACCTTGTAATCAGGAGCTGTCTGGCTTCATGCCCAGCAGGGGCTGAAGGTATGGCCAACCCTGGGTTTGGGCAGGGGCTGAACCTGCAGGATGTGGTCCGTGGCAGCAAGGGGAAGGAGTGAGGATGGGTGGGTCACAGTTATGGTGGCAGCAGAAGTATTTCACTGGCTCAGGCTCTGCCCGTGGGATCGAGTCACTCAGGTTCTAGCCACTCCAAGAGAGGTTTTGGGGGATATTTTCCACCCTTGACTATCTCTTCATTCTCAGGGAGCCTGCCATATTCTCTCTTCCCTCAGCCCAGACTGCCTGGGGAGGGGGCTCTGTGCTGAACTTTCCCACTCACTCCCTCCCCTGAAGGTAACCCACGGTCCTGGGACCAGCTTCGCCTCTCTTCATTTCCTCAAAGTATCTGCCTTCCCAGGCTCCTTGGTTCCCTCTGAAACTGCTATAGGTACACAGCCATTTTAAAGAGAAAACTAGAGATTCAGAAAGGAAAATGACTTGCTCAAGGTCACACAGTTGAAGAGTAGTAGAGCTGAGATTTAAACCCATGTCCGATAACCCCTAAGCCCCCAGCTCATTCCTTGCACCAGACACTCTTTCAATAAAGCTTGGGGAGGTTGGGGTATGAGCCTCTGCCCCACCCCCAACACACAGCTCTCACCCCTGTGAATGTGATCTCACTACCCTGCAGGACAGCCTATCCCATCAGGCTGTTGGAAAGTCCTGAGTGAGTCAGAATCTACCTTACGCTCACACAGTAGAAGATGGGCCCAGGCTGCGTCTGCAATTCCACTCCCAGGGACACATCCAGCCCTGTTTGTAGTTCCAGAAGGCTGGAAACAACCTGAATAGTCAAAGACTGTAGAAATAAACGTTGTACCGTCAAACAATGAAAGCTACAAAAGTCAGGGAAATGAACAAACTACAGCTCTGCATATCAAAATGCAAACATCTGACAAAATGCTCAGCAAAAGGGACTTCCCGGCGGTCCGGTGGTTAAGACTCCAAGCTTACACTGTGGGGGGCACATGTTCCATCCCTGGTCGGGGAACTAAGATCCCACATTCCACATGCCATGAAGTGCAACCGAAAAAAAAAATGCTCAGCAAAAAAGCAACATGGCAGAAGACACTATAAGTGTGATGCCCCTCATATAAAAATCAGGATGTGCCAAAGGCAACCTTCCGTTTCTCAGGTGTACATCCACATGTACTGAAACGATAAAGAAAAGCCAGAACGAGTAATTCCTCAGCCTCCAGAGGGGTTAACTGTGGGGAGAGGCAGGAAGGGGATTCAGGGGGCCTTGAAGAGTACTTGCTCCTGGTGATATTTGCGCTTGAAGCTGGGCAGTGGGCACCCAGGTGTTTGTTGGATTATTCTTTAATAACTGGCCTGTCTGTTTGGCCCCTGCCCACCTCTCCTGCCCTCTTCTGGCTTCCTCACCTTCTCCCCCATTCTTTGTCCCCCTCACCCCCCAGGCCTGAGCAGTTTGGTGGATTCCGTCGTGCCAGGGCTAGGATGCGGTTTCCAACAGTGCCCCAGGAAGCAGAGAAAACTTTTGTAGCAAGAGAGCAGAGAGGAGAGAGAGGTGGAGGGTCAGATGCCCTGCTTCCTGTCAGCTTTCCAGCTCCCAGCTCCAGTCCCCGAGGCTGCTGTCCTAAAACACACCTGTTTCCTTAGAGTCAATTCCTTGCTTTGCTGAGTAAGCTCCAGTGGTTTAGGTTATTTGCCATCCCAAGGGCTTTGATCAAAACATCTCTGTAATTTCCACAGCTGGTCCCCTAATGTTTTGCCTTTGGGGCGTCTTTTCTGGGACTCCCCTGCACGCAGGGATCACCTAAGGGTGATCAACACCCTTGAGTCTCAGTCCTTTCCGCACAACCTCGGCCACCCTTATTGGAATGCACTGTATTTGTCACTGTCCCTCCTAAAGTATGAAGACCAGAACTGGAAACATGCTCTTTGGAGGGACTGACAAGTGCCAGGTTGAAAGGGACTGTCATCTCCAGTTTTCTCCAACTCTAGTAACACAGCCTGCATTACCAGAGTCATTTGTGTTTTCAACAGCTACTTTATTCTGGTGACTCACTGAATTTGCGGTGGGAGCTTTTTCCCATGAACTACTGTCCAGTCACCTCCCTCCCTGATCTGGTACTTGCACAATGGATTCTTCGGAAACACGAAAGACCTTACATTATGCTGGTTAAATGTCATCTCTTTGGATCCCATCCAGCAATCTAGTCTTGAAAGCATTGTAAGTCTGGCTGCCATTGCACAAAGCATTAATTCTGGCACTGTGGCAGCTGCGAATTTTATGAGTAGGCCTTCTGTATTCTAAATCCAAATTGCGAACATGATGATCAACGGGACAAGGATAAGGACAGAGCCCTGTGGTCTATCACTGGAGACTCTCACTTTTTTTGCACCCATCCACACCCATCGCTAATGGTCGGGTTAGGGGAGGACCACTTGCCTTAGAGGTAGATTTGAGTCAAGAGGAGAGCTATGAGCTCCTGCCTCAAGCAGGGGTCTCTGGTTGTAAATGGCAGAAACCATCGATGGCCAAAAGGGACCATAGGGGAAGGGGCTGGGTGAGGGGGGAGAAATCAAAGGTGGGAAGGACTGTAACACTGCCAGCCAGGGAAGGACAGGAAACAGGGCAGAGAATCCAGGGTGAAGCCTGGGCACTTCCAGATCTTTGGAGATCATATGATTGGCCCAGCGGGAGTCAGGTGCCCACTCCTCAGCCAGGGCAGAGCATCTTGATTGCCCGTCCCGATGAGATCTGGACTTCCACCCCCACCTCCACCCTCCCCTGTTAATCAGTGGGGGTCTCTAGGTCAGTTTAAAATCAGCTGTGCACCTGTGGGCTCAGGGGCCAGACAGCTGTATTCAAATTTGACTTCATCACCTACCAGCAGTGACCTAGGGCAAGTTACCTAACTGTTCGGTGCTTCGTTTTCCTCATGTTTACGATGAGGATGATTAATACTCATCTTGTAAGGTTTGCTTTGAGGATTGAGTTAATACATGCAAAGTGCTTGGAATAGTATCCTGCACGTAGTAAGTGCTCCGGGTTGGTCAGCTGTTACTAAAGCATTATTACATCGTGAGTCCACATTTTTCCACTGTAGCCCCAAAGATACATAGACGAACTGCCAGGTCTTACAGAAACCCAGGTATTAATATATCTGGATTGGGTGCAGTTGCCCTGTTATTAAAGCAGAGAGGCAAGAGCAATTTGATTTAATTCCTAGTGACCCTTTTTGGCATTTCTGGTCACCACTTCCTTTTCTGAGCGCTCTCAAATCATTACCAAATGATCCGTCCAGAATTTCTTGGCAATTAATAATGGGCTAGCTGGTCCATGACTGGGGGACTCATCCTTTCTAAAAAAGTGGGATGATGGTGCTTTCTTTTCTCCTGGCTTCTGGCCTCTGTAGTGTCAGTCACACCTTCCACCCGGGCTCTCTTGGGGTACAATTTGCTAGATCTAGAGACTTGGTTTTATTTACCTTGTTATATTTTTACTGTGTTTTTTTCTAAGACTTTTTTCCTGTTTGGGTAGCAAAGTGACCCAGGTGCCAGAAGGAACCTGAGACACTCAGGGGGCCTGACCACCACCCCCTGTCACCAGCGTGGGCTGAGGCCCCATGCCTGCGCTCCAAGCGCTTGTGTTCAGCGACTCTTGCCCACAGGCCCCTTGGGCCTCTCCCATGTTCCAGTGACTCTTACAGAGACGGAGAAACCTCTGAGGCCCTGGGACAAGCACCATGGAGTTCTCAAACACACCACCCTCCTGATGCCAGGTCCAGATGAAGACGGAATGTGGTGGGCCGGGTGTACAGCTGGGCAGGGCCTCTGTGACAGGCCCATGCAGCTTGTGGAGTCTGGGCCACAGCCCAGCCAGAGAGGACTTTTATGCTATTTCATTTCTTTAATTTTTTTTAATTCTTAAAACATCCCAGACACAACAATGTTAAAGACTAGCCTGAGGACAGGAGAGTCACTCATTGTCCCAAGCCCCCAGTGTTGCTGCCACTGTTATTCTTCGGGTGAGGCCTGTGCCTTCAATTACGCCAATTTGGGGTGGTTCATGGCCCCACCATGATCCTGGGGTTGTTGCCAAGATGGAAGGGACAGGCCCAGGTCCTGCAGCTGACACAGGGCATTGAACCTGGGTCTCACTCCTCTGTGCCTCTTCTGGGCCCTGTCACATTTTTTTTTTTTTAATATTTATTTATTTTCTTTTTTCATTTTCTTTTTTTTCTTGTTTTCTTTTTCGACTGTGTCTGGTCTTAGTGAGATCTTTCGTTGCGGCAGGCGCGATCTTCGTTGCGGCACGCGGGCTTCTCTCTAGTTGTGACGTGCAGGTTTTCTCTTCTCTAGTTGTGGTGTGCAGGCTCCAGGGCACATGGGCTCTGTAGTTTGCGGTACATGGGCTCTCTCCTTGAGGCGAGCAAGCTCAATAGTTGTGGCGCGCAGGCTTAGTTGCCCAGCGGCATGTGGGATCTTAGTTCCCCGACCAGGGATCGAACCCGCATCCCCTGCATCACAAGGTGGATTCTTTACCACTGGACCACCAGGAAAGTCCCCCCGTCACATTTCTATACAACTTTATTCCTAGCACACAAACCAATGTTTTTAATTTTTAAAAAATGTTTTAAATTACATGCCGGCTGCCATATATACATATATATATATCGCTAAAAAATAACACAAGTGTCCACTCACTACCTACGGGCTCCAGCCTCACTCCTTAAAGGGAATGGCTGTGAACAGTTTGGGGGTGGGTGTCCTTCTAGTGACTTCTCCTTTGAGCCCTGTTTTCCCTCTGTAAAGTGGAGACAGTGATGCTTGGTCCAAGGGGCTCTGTGAAGGGAGGTGTTGCCCAGTTAAATGAGGCAAAGTAAATAGAGCGCCTGGCCTGGGACCTTGCATGTAATAGGTGCTCAGGAAATGGCTGCTTATTTCTCAGTGGTTACCAATAACTTCTTGTATGATTGTGCCCCTTCAAGCCTCAATCACCCCCTCTGTCTCCCCAGATTGCAGCCTGGGGTCAAACCCCACTTACTGCCCTCTCACTGGATCCAGAAGAAATTAGTCCCAACCCAACAAAATTCAGGGGAGAGGTAGAGGAAGGGATGAAACTCCCAGCACTTGATGGCCTACTTGGGGCGACTGATCTCAATCAATCTTCAGAATGGGGTACAATCCCATTTTTTGCAGATGAGGAGACGAGGGTTGGAGTGGGGAAGTAACTTACCCAAGATCACATGGTTGGTGGACAGTAGAACCAGAATGGACGCCAAGCCTGGGTCCTGAGCCCAAGTCCCTGCTGCCGAGCCACACTGACTGCAAGCAAATGATTCATAGCTGTGCTCAGGATGGGCCCAGAGGAGGTCTTGGAGATGCTTTTCGAATGAATGAATAGGTGAATGAATAAATCAATGGCTACATTATATATATCATATATACTCTCCATCAGTACAGCTTTGGTTTTCCTTTCACAGCCCTCATTTCATGTGATTTTTTTACAATGACCCTATCTGCTGGGAAGCCTCACCTCCATTTCACAGATGGGGAAATAGGGTTGTGTTTTTTTTGCCCTAGGCCTTGGCCTTAGCATGAGAAGGAGACAGAGCTGGAACTCAAGCCCAAGCTATCTGAAGTCAGAGGCCATTTGAGCTGTTTCCACTGGCCCCACTGCCCTCTCTGCGGTGCCAGGGCCAGCTCTGGGGGGCTCCTGAGACTAGCGTGGGTCAGGCCTAAACGAAGGGCTCAGTAGATGTTGAGGTACCAGGTGCTTGCATGATGCCCAGGGAAAAGGCATGCAGGATTTGTTTGCTCAGGACCAAATTAGTGGTGAGGCTTTGAGACACTTGCCCAAGTCCTCCTGGATGCCCATCCCTCACCCAGCAGGGTTCAGCCTCCTCTGGGCCCTGCATAGCGAGGATCCAGATGAAGTTGGTGCCCAGCTCCTTGGTCTCCCTGTGTCTGTCCTGGCTCTGGGGGAGAAGAGTTGGAGAAAAGGGTGAGGCTGGCTCAGGCTCTGGGGCATCTGTGAAGGTAGCAGACCAAGGTCAGCATCTAGTGGACCTATTTCCACCTCCTGGGGTTTTGGGGGGACATGACCCTACCCTGGGAAGTAGCTCAGGAAGGCAGATCATCTGGGAGTGGAGCCCTGAGAGGTGGAACACACAGCACCCAGGCGGGTCGGCCCAACAGCCTCGGCAGGACAGCCATGGCCACGGTTCTGCTCACTGAGTTAGACTAAACCCTGTCCTACCTCTTTGAGTCCACCAGTGAGATCTGGCCTGATGCTTTACCCAGAGGACTGAAGGGCAAGGGCCTCAGGATGGGTGGTGGCTCCTATCCTCTGTCCCCTGGTCTCCTGGGCTGGTGGCCCACCTTGGGCCCTAAAATGAGGGTCCTGGAATCCTCCTCCCCACTGGAGCTGGGAACAATGGGCTTCGCTTCAGGGCAGGAAGGGGGATGGGGCATGCTCCCCTCCTCTTCCTCTCCCCTTTCCTTCCTTCTTTGTTTCTGTCCTCCACCCCCATTGCCTTCCTCTCACCTAGATCCCTCCCTCTGGCTCTTGCTGAATCCTGCCCCTCAACCCCTCTGAGCCTGCTCCTGAGCTTTGCCGGGCCCAAGAAGCTCAGGGAGGAGGGATTGGCCCCCTTCAGGCAGTGAGGGACATCTTCTGGGCCGAGACTGTAGGCTTCTAGGCCTCTGGAGTTAAGGAGGTATCTGCCAGCTGCAAAACAGGGAGAGGATCTGGGAGGCAGGAATGGGGTGTGGGGGGCACTGGGCAACTGGGGGGACATCCACAGGAAACAGGAGTGAGAAGCTGAGGAGAGGTGCAGGAAATGCACCTTGAATGCCAGACTAAGGGGCTTGGAACACATTGCCAGGCCAGTGGTTCTCAAAGTAGATGTTATGGAACCCAGAGAGTGCAAGAAGGAGCCTCAGAACTCCCTCAGGGGGTGAAAGGTCGGGAGGAGGAGACCCAGGGATGGAATTCTGGGCCCCTGGCCCCACTCCAGCCAGAATGACTCTAATTTCCCAATATTTGTGGACTGCGCTTGGGGACCAGTGAGAGGCATTCAGCAGGGACAAGGGGGTGGACCACACTGGGCTTTAGGAAGCGAGTGCTGGCTGCCCGAGAGGAAGAACTGAACTCTGGGAGTCACATGGCCCACAGGCCTCCTGAACTCTGGGAGTCACATGGTCCACAGACCTTTCATCCTCAGGCCACCAGGAGGTAATTATAATAATAATAACCCAATCATCACAATGCCAGCAGGCACCACGCTACGCACACCGCATACCGTGTTACTTCATCACATAGGGTGAGTACGTGTGCACATGGGGAACTCGAGGGCCTGGGAGAGGAAGAGACTCAAAGCCAGGATTACCAGCCAGCTTCAGGGGCAGAGTCAGGATGCAGACCCAGGGTCTGGCATACCCCGGAGTGCCTGCCCCCCAGGCAGCCCAGAGCAAGTGTGGAGCAGCCGATCCCAGCTGGAGCCTCCTGCAGCTACAGCCCCTTCTGCCCACCTGCCCTGCCAACTGTCTCAGCCACACCTGGCAACCACATGCCCTGTGGAAATCTGACCAGCCTTGTGCTGCCCTCTGAGAAGACAGCTGGTACATGGGGGTTGGGAGACAGAGGTGGAGTGGGAAATGGAGCTCTGGCCAGAAAGCAGGAGCAGCTCTGGCAGGGCAGGGAGAGACTAGCAGCCTCCACTTGCTGTGTGACCTTGGGCTCCTTGTCGGGCCTCTCTGGGCTAGGTCTGCTCTTGGCCACCGGGAGCTGGAGCTCCAGGATTAACTATAGGCAACTTGTGGCTTCCTGGGCTCACCTGCTCATGCCGGGAACAGCGCACTGGCGCCCACAGGGGGCTGCTGAGTCCTTCACCCCACGGCCAGAGTGCTGGGGGCTGACCTTCAGTATGATCCCAGGCCAATGTCTTGGCTTCCTCATCAATACGTTGAGAGGGTTGGTGGCTGGGATGGCCTGCAGGCGGCACTTCCCTCCTGCACCTGGGGGCTGGTCACAGCAGCCGCGCCCCCCCCCAGCCTGCTCCCCCAAGGCCCCAACCTTCCTCAATGGCCATTTTGTGTCTTGCCAGAGGACTGCTGTTTGCTCAGCTGCCCCCGCCCCTGAGACCTCACGATAATGGAATCCTGTCAGCCCCGGGGCTAGGGGGTGAGAAACCCTCTCCTTCAGTCTGTCTGGGGCATTGTCCTTCCCTTCCTGTCTGGGTCCGGGTGGGAGGCATTTGCGGTCATTTCCTCTCAGACTTGTTTCCCTTTCCAGAAGCTCAGGCCTGAATCCCAGCCTCCAGTCACCCCCAGCCGTGCATTCCCATGCAAGTCCCAGCGGCCCTCCCTCAGTTTCCCACTCTGTAAAGGCTTAACACCCAGTTAGACAGGGGCTCAAATCCCCAGTTCAAATCCTATCACTTACTGGCTTTATGCCATAAGCCTCAGTTTCCTCACCTGAAAAACAGGAGTATATCCTACCAGCCTCATAGGTAATTACAATCATGGGATCTGACAACCCTGGGCTGCTTTATAGCTGAGTGACTTTGGGTGAGTCACTTGACCTCTTCAAGCTTCAGCTTGGTCCTCTATGGAATGGGGACCTGCCACAGAAGTTCCTGGTGAGAAATCAGGAGAGAGCACACAGACCTGGCCCACACTAGGTGCTCAATAAGTGCTGGCTTTGAAAAACCACTCAGGAATAATGGGGCCAGATGGCCACACATCCCATTGTCCCCACAAACAAAACTGATGAGGTTCCTAGGCAGGTTCCCCTCCCCCAGGCCCCGAGTGGGTCTCCCTACCTTTGCCCATTTTTAAGGTTTTCCTAATGATTTTATGTTTGAAGTGTGTTTCGTAATTTCCCGACGTGTGGGGATTTTCTAGTTATCCTTTATGTAATTGATTTCTAGGTTGAATGCATGCTCAGAATGATTTCAGTCCCTCGCTTTGTGGCCCAGTATGTGGTCATTTGTTTGCAGATTTTGCATTGTCCGTGCAAAGGCAGTGCCTTCTGGAAGTGTGACTGCTGCGATCCAGATGGATCCATTTGATCAGGTTTCTTAATCTTGTTCAATCTTCTAGATTCTAACTGATTTTTTTTTCCCTGCCTTTTCTATAAATTACTGAGGAAAATATGTTACAATCTCCCGTTATGACTGTGACATTTGTCTTGTCTCTCCTTGTATTTCTTCTACTACTTGTGTTATATATTTTGAAGTTACTTTATTAGGTGCATATAGTTTTTAAATTGCTAATTTTATGGACAAATCAAACCTCTTGTCATTATAAAATGTCATTATTTCTAGTAGTGATTTTGGCCTTCAAGTGTGTTTTGTCTGCTATTGATATAGCTACGCCGGTTTTCTTTTGGTTGTTATTTTCATGGTGTATCTTTATTTTTGGCCTTGCTATATCCTTTGTTTTTAGAGGTGACTCTTAGTTGGATCATCTAGTCCATTCACACTTAATGTAATTCCCGAGTTACCTGGGTATTTAAATCCACCTTCTTCTTTTGTGCTTTCTATTTTTCTTGTTTGTTATACATTTCCTTTTTCTCTCCTTTCTTATCTTACTCCGATTATCTATTTTTCCTTCTAATCATTTGGAAAGTTTGCACTTTTAGTGGTTGCCCTAAAAATTACAGCCCGTACTCTTAACTTTTTGAAATCTGAAGTCTTTCCCCACATATCCGTCACCTAGGTTGGTAATGACTGTATGGCCCATTTACGTCGACACTTACTCCCGCTCTCCAGTTATTTTGAAATCCCCCTCCCAACCAAGTATTTATTTTGAACAATAAAGCTCACAGAAAATGTCCAAGTATATTCAATGAGCATCCATTTATCTTCCACCTAGAATCACCATTAGCTAAGCTCTGGTTACATTTGTTTCATCTATCTATGCTTTTTTTCTGAGTCTTTGGATAATCAGTTGTAGACTTGTCACTGTTTTTAATAACGGTTTTTTTAAATGTTTTATCCACCTAGGATGATATAGTCTCAGAAAATCTCATTTTTTTCAAAGTGAAAATTATTTACTTTTTTTGTGATCATAAAAGTTATCCATGTACAATTAAAAAAATACTAGACAGTAAGAAAGATATAAAGAAAAAAGTAAAAATCACCTGAAATCCTACTCCCTAAAGATGTTAGCATAGACATATATGTGGACAAGGATCCTATTTCCCACTTTCCCAGTTGTATCTATGGGATCTGGGCTGCTTGTTCACCTCTCTGGACCTCAGTTTCCCTGGATATGAATTGGGGATGTGATGGTCAGTCTTATGTGTCAACTTGGCTAGGCTGTAAGACAAACTCTAATCTAGTTATGGCTTTGAAGGTGTGTTGTAGATGTGATTAACACTGACCTCTACAATTAGTTGACTTTAAGTCACTGAAGATTACCCTCAATGACGTGGGTGTTCCTCCTCCAATCAGTTGAAGGTCTTAAGAGCAAAATACGTTTCCAGAGAAGAAATTCTGCCTCAAAACTGCAACATCAAATTCTACCTGAGTTACCAGCCTGCCAGCCTGCCCTACGAATTTCAATTGCATGAAAAAATTCCTTAGAAAGATACAGATATAGACATAGATATAGATATAGACACAGATATAGATATAGACATAGGCATAGACATAGACATAGATATAGATTATCCTATTGGTTCTGTTTCTCTGAAGAACCACGACTGATACAGGGGGTAATATTTGTTATCCATGATCCCATCTAGGGGAGGCAGGGCAGGGCTCATCTCAGCTGTTGGAAAGCTGTCCAAGGTCACCTGAGGCAGAGCTCAGGCCTATAGACACCTAAACCAGTGCTCTTTCCACAAAGACAGCATGGTTCCTGCATAAGGAACAGCCAGTATCAGTCTGCCCTGGTTGGACCCGCCACTGCGTGATGCTGGGTGAGATATGGGATGGCTCTGAGCCTAGGAATGGGATCATGGAGCCCACCTCACAGGGTCATTGTTCATTTTCTTTTTAAAATAATTAATTAATTTTTGGCTGCGTTGGGTCTTTGTTGCCGTGCGTGGGCTTTCTCTAGTTGCGGCGAGCGGGGGCTACTCTTCGTTGCGGTGCGCGGGCTTCTCATTGCGGTGGCTTCTCTTGTTGCGGAGCACGGGCTCTAGATGCTCAGGCTTCAGCAGTTGTGGCTCGCAGGCTCTAGAGTGCAGGCTCAGTAGTTGTGGCGCACAGGTTTAGTTGCTCTGCAGCGTGTGGGATTTTCCCTGACCAGGGCTTGAAACTGTGTCTCCTGCATTGGCAGGCAGATTCTTAACCACTGCACCACCAGGGAAGCCCCCATTGTTCCTTCTCAATGCAGGCGAGAGCTTAGTTCAGTGCGTGGCACACAGAAAGTGCAAAACTATTGTTGTTATTAATAAAAGTCTACAGAATGCATCCCCCCAGAGGACAGAGTCTGACCGTGTGCCAAGCCCCAACAGGGCTCCTGTGACTGGAGGTCATGGTCTCAGAGCTGGGAGGGGAGTGAGGCTACAGGCAGAACTCCCAGCACAGAGACCCACAGCTTAGGCCCTAGGGAGGAAGGTGTGATGATCCTGACCAGCTGGGGGGAGAAAGGGCCCTGGGAGAGTCTCAGGAAGTAGTTTGCAGGGCGTGGGGAGTGTACAGAAGGCACTTGGAGGACAGCCTCACCCACAGGGCCCCTCTCCAGTGCCCACTGGCATCAGGACCAGTCCCACAACTAGGCTGGGAAATCTGCTTCCCCATTTAGGACCCGAGGGAAACCATCCAGGTCTCAGCCTGCCAAGGGAGCAACGGAGGGAAGCCCAAGATACTGTAACGCCAGGCTCGGGGGTCCTGCACCCTCTGCCACCTGCCTGTGGACTGTCTCAGGTGCAGTCAGGTGGATCAGTCACTAGCTTCTCCCCACACCTGACCAGGCTTCCAGGTTGTATTAACAACCCTGTAATTGAGTCCCTACCATGAGCGTGCAATGGAGCACACAAGTGTGCCTTGAGTCATTCAGTGCCTCACTGGCCCCACTTAACAGATGAGGAAGTGCAGCTCAGAGGGGCAGGGACCTGCCTGAGCTTGTGGCCAGATTGGAACCATGCCCCCTCCCACACACAGGCTCAGATTCCAGGCTGCCACACCCCACCCCACCCTTGGCCTTGGCAGTCTGCCCCCCTAGTGCAGTCCCTCAGGCTTACAACCAACATCCTCCCAGCCCATTCCACTCCCAGAATTCCCTGCTGCCAGCTTCCAGCCTCAGCATCCAAACAAGATGCTTTCCAGCCCCTCCATGGTTCCGTGTCCTGTGCCCATCCCGTGCCACTCACCAAGGCGTTTACAGTGCCCCGGGGCTGCTGGCCACCCTTGCTCTAGAAACTGTTAAATGGTATGGCTTTGCCTCTCTTCTCACTAATTTAATCCTTAAACCTTCTCAGGCAACTTTTCCAGAGTATGAGCCTCCCAGAAGGGCTTTGAGATAATAAATATAATTGCTAACAATTCGTTGAACATTCACTAATTGCCAGGTACTGTGCTAACTGTTTTCCTTGCATCATCTCATCTAATCTGCTCATCAGTGCACTGAGGTAGGGTCTAGTATTATTCCCATTTTACAGGTGGGGAAACTGAGGCTCAGGGAGGTGAAAGGGCACTGTTCAAAGACACAGTAACAGTAATATCCCACATTTACTGGGCACTTAGTCTGTGTCAGACACTGTTCCAAGGGCTTTATACATACTGTGTCATTTAATGCTCTCCACAGCCTGTGAGGTCAGAACCATTCTAATCCTCATGTGAGAGGTAAGGAAATTAAAGTGCACAGGCAAATGAGTTGCCCATGGCCACATGGCTGGGAAGTGGTCGAGACTGGGTTCTAATCCACGGTCTGGCTCCACAGCCCACACTCAAGTCTTGTGGACTTTTAGGAGGTAGAGATGGGATTTGAACCCAGGACCTACTGCATGCAGGCCCCAGTTCTCCCTTAGCCTCCCCTGGGAGGCAAGGAATCATCCAAAGCCAGACCTCAGACCATGGGACGGCTCCTAGCACATCAGGGCAAAAACCGCAGCTCGGAAGCAGGCTAACTCCCAGGCAGGCTCAGAGCTCAGCCGAGTCCAAGGAAGTGGCTTTGGCCGGGGCCTCTAACGGGGTGGGGGACTCCCCAAGGGCCGGTCTAGGGCAGGGCCTGGACTCCCCAGATGGCCTGGGAATTGGCAGGCATTCATGCCGACTGAGAGCTTTGCAGTAATTACTATTCCCTCCCTCCAAGGGCTTCCAAGTTCTTACACTTAAATATTTTTAGCAGATGAGCCTTGCAACCTCCTTAAAAAATATTCTTAAACATAAAATTCAGAAACACATGTTCAGAGATGACTTCTCTTTATGTGATCTCCATGCTCTCTAGAAGTTACTAACAAAGTCCAATGTTGATCGCCCAAGCCCCCTTTGAGAGAAAACTTAATGAAATGTACCATCAGAACAGTTAAGAGCACGGGCTCCAGTGTGAGACAAGCCTATCCCACCATCTGTGTGTCCCCAGACAAGTCACTTCACCCCTCTGAGCCGGGGGAGACATGCAATACCTGGGTAGCAGGTGCTCTTATTATCGCCAGGAGTGAAAGAGATGCCCAATAACCCAGTGAGCCCAAGTAAACTGCATCTTGGGCTGGGCCATCTGCAAGTTGATGAGCCGTATCCTGGTGACCAGACTGTTTTCCTGGAAGGATGGGTGCCCTTGGCCCTATCTGGGCCTGGGCCTTAGCTGGGCCTCCCTTCCTTCCACTTCTTTACACTGAGGCAATGCCCAGCTGGCAGTACCCCACCCAGGCTGCACAGGGGTGGGGTATGACAGCATCTGTCACCATGGCATGAAGCTGGCAAGCCTGAAGCACTGGTGGAGCCATTGCAGGTCCTGGGGCCAGGGTCCTCAGAGCCCAAGAGGCAGGAGATGGGAGGGGGTGGAGGCTGGCACGGGGCCCACATCTCCTCCTCCCCAACACCTACCTCATCTCAGTGATGGTAGCTCTTTCCACCTCTTGTGTCAGCCGGAATCCAGGGGTTGTCCTCTCTGTCTCTTGGCTCCCACATCTAGGCATCCCCCAAGTCTCTCCACTCTATGGCTGGACTCTGCAATTGTTTGCTCAGGTGGCCATGACAGCTCGACAGCTCAGGCTGGGGAGTGTGAACAACAGAAATCTATTTTCTCACTGTCTGGAGGCTGGAAGTCTGAGATCAAGGTGTCGCAGGGTTGATTCCTTCTGAGGCTTCTCTCCTTGGCTTGTAGGTAGCTGCCTTCTCCCTGTGTTGTTACATGGTCCCCCCTGTGTTCTTGTCTTGTCCTAATCTCTTCTTATGGGGACACCAGTGGATATTGGGTTAGAGCCCATTCTAATGACCTCATTTTACCTAATGACCTTTAAAGGCCCTATCCCCAAATACAGTCACCTTCTGAGGCACTGGGAATTAAGACTTCAACATCTGAATTTTGAGGGGACACAATTCAGCCCCAACAGACTGTCTTGAATCCTCCACCTGCCCTGTGCTCACAGCCCCTGCGAGGCCCAGCCACACCACTGTGCTCTGACTACTGTGTGGACTCTACTCACCCTCCAGCCCACCCTCCCGCTGCAGGCACCCTGATCTGATCATGTCATTCTCCTGTTGAAAACTCGCCCTGGCCCCCACCAGCTTCCCCAGTCTCAGCTCAGTCTCACCGCCCCCATGCCCAATACCCATCGCACCAAAAGCAGGAGCTAGCAATTTACAAAGGCTACCCTGCCTAGGGAATGGTCTAAGCTCTTTAGGTGGTTTATCTGAGTTTATCCTCATCAACCCCATGCGGTAGGTGCTGTCATTGTCTCTACTTAATAGATGAAGAAACTGAGGCATGGAAAGAGTAGAAAGCTTGCTCAAGATCATACAGGCAAGAGGTGGGTAAGGCAGGACTCAAATGCAGGCAGTCTGGCTATACATCCATGCTCTTGACCACTGCATTCAATGAGCTAAGCTGTCCCAGCCTCTGTACTTTGGCTCAGCTGCTCCTTCTGTCTGGAATGCCTTTCCACTCCTTCTCTGCCTCGCAAACTTATACGAATTCCTCAAAACCCATCTCAAGTGCCCCTTCCCTTGGATGATAGCCTCTGCTCTACACTGTGCCTTCCCACCATAGAGCACCAATCATAGTTTGAAGTGATCGTGGTGAATGTGTCTATCTCCCTGGGGACAGGCACCAGATCTGATCCATCTCTATATTCCCCACACTCGGGATGGACCAGGCACAGAAGCAGACACCAGTGAACAGATGAGTGAATGAACAAATGAGTGAATGAACGCTTCATCACATACAAGTTATTAATCTGGGCGTTTCTTTGAGAATAGATTCCAATTCTTTATTATAAGAGCCAGATGTTTCAAATCTCCCAAATTCCTGCTTTTGGAGAAAAAGAAAAGTAAAACACAAACACCTGTATAATTTTCTCATGGAAATTTACCTTTTTGCCTCACTTTTATTCCTGAGCCCAGCACAGCCTTTGGGGTTTTGTAACAAATTCATACCTATCCCCTGGAGGATAGGAAGAGGTTATCAAAGAGGCTGCCCCTGCTTCGAGGTCAGGGGAAGGAGGGAGGGAAAATAAAACAAGAGAAGAAGAAATTCTTAGCACTCCATGGGTTCCTTCCACATCCGAATAGTTGAAAATGACGTTTTCTTTGTTAAAAAAATAAATAAATAAAAGTTTTGTTTTTGTAAAAATAACCCAGCCCCTTGTAAGATTGAAAAAGGTTTAAACGACCCAGAAAAGGACAGAGGGGAAAATAAAATTACTCCATATCACACCTCCCAGCTACTTACAGCAGTGTATTCATTTGTATAGTCATCAGGCTACGCCTAAGATGTCAGCAGTCTGCTGTGTGGGTTATGTTTTAATAAAATATCTCACCACTCAGAGAAAACTCTTGATATCATCTTCCAGACCACACATCTGCTTCTTGTAACATACTGATATATCTGTCTTGCCAGTAACTGTTTATTGAGTACCTACTCTGTGCCAGGCTCTGACTGGGTCCTGGGGATAAAGGGTGGAGCTGCCTCCGTGGGACAGATTTTAATCAAATATAATGACATTAATTAATTAGTTAGTTGCAACTATGGCCAGAGCTACAAAGAGGGTGCTGGTTCTTTGACCTAGCCAGTGAGGACAGGGAGGGCTTTCTGGAGGAGGTGCCCAGCTGATGTGAAGGAAGAGGAGGCGTAAACCTGGAGAGATTGAGAAAGGCATGCCAGGCAGAGGGCAAGGCCTGTGGGGAAGGAATCCCGATGTGGCCACTATGGCTGGCTGCCTGTTCCCCTTCCTCCATCACTGCAGAGACTGGGTTTTGTTCTGGCGTCTACCCCTCCGGTCACTAAGTTACTATTTTACTCAGGTAAATCCTGATGAGTCTAAGCTGATCACGGTGGTCCTCAGTCCCTTGCCAGTAGTTGGGTACAGCCAGGCCATGTGGTCCAGCTCTGACTATGAGGAGGGAAGGAACTTCAGAAGAACTTCTGAGAAGGACCAAGCCAATCCCTTTTCTGCCTCTGGACACTGATGGTGAAGGTGTGATCCAGAACTGCAGCAGCCATCTTGCACCCTTGAGGATGAGACAAGATGAGAGGGCAGCCAAGCAAAAAAGACAAGAATCTGGGTCCTTACTGATGTCACTGAGCCTTTGAATAAACAATCCTGGACTGCCATGCCCAGGACTTCTTGTTATGCAAGGAAAACAAGTCCCCATGTTGTTGAAGTGATTTTGAGTTGGGTTTTCAGGGGTGTCGATCTAGTTGGAAGTGAAGGGGGAAGGGTTTATCCCACAGTGATTACGTAACGAGATGAGCACATTGTTTTTACCTGGACTGTGGGCTTCCTAGGGTGGGAGTGGGGGCTGGTGGAGTCGATGTGGGGGGGCTAGAGCTTTATCCTTTGGTGCCACTAAAGCCTGTTAAAGGGAGTAGCCTCTAACTCAAGAGGCTATTGGAACTTGAACTCAGAGTAATGTAAAGAGAAGCAGGAGAAGCAGGTACACATCTGTGTATTTGGAAGCCACGTGTCAGCCCCAGCCGTCCCCAAGTTGTCCAGGCACCCTTCAACAGTCAACTAATTTCAGCTCCTCTTTCCACGCACTGAGGGAAATGCCCCCTCCAATAGTCCTCTGGATCCCTGGGGGAATAGATTCTCTATTGTGTCACTGGCTTCCTAATCATTGCTTTGGATTTGTTAATTTCTCCCTGTCAAAATCTGTTTTACTGAAGCATTATTCACATACTATAACATTCATCCTTTTAAAGCGTACAATTTGCTGGCTTTTAGTATATTCACAAGGTTGTGGGACCGTCATCACTATCTTATTCCAGAACATTTTTTGTCACCCTATAAAGAAATCCCATACCCATTAGCTGTCACTCCCCTATCCCCCTCTCTTTAGGCCCTGGCAAACACTGATCTTTCTGTCTCTATGGATTTGCCTATTCTGACATTTCATATAAATGGAATCGTACAATATGTGGCCTTTTGTGACTGGCCTTCCTCTCACGCCAAGCATCCCATCAGATAATATTCTAAACGAGTGCAAGAGTTACTGTAATCACCTCTTGTTACAAATGGCTCTTTCCCCGCTTGCTATATGTACATAAAACTTTACAGAGGTAAAACCATACTATACATGTGGGTTTTAAATGTTTTTATTTCAATCCAGTATCAAAGACATCTTTCTTTGTCAGTACAAATCTGCATAACCCTTTATATTGTCTGCAGAATAAATCACGTGGTTAAAAAATTATGCCTGGCTCAAGCTCAGTGCTCAGGCCCAGGAGGAAGGCAGGCTAGTCCCCTCCAGATGGGTCTTTACCACACTTCCAGCTTTTCGTTGAGTGTAAACAATGAGATGACAGCTTTGTGTGTACATTTCTTTAAAGTCCTAGACATGGGACTGTGGGCTAAATGGTATGCATGTTTACTTTTTTTTAATATTCTCCCAAACTGTTCTCTGGAAAGGTCAGATCAGATAGGCTGGCCACTACAATGAAGCACTGTGGCCTCTGGACTCCAGCTACTTGGATTTTAATCCCTACTCTATGCTCATTATTGGTAGGACTTTAACTTGTCTGTGACTCAGTTAACTTATCTGTAGAACGGAGATAATGAAAATACCAATCTCATCAGTTTGTTGTGAGAATTAAATTAGTGTAATACATGTACAGCAGTGGTTCTCAACTGGGGTGACTTTGCCCGCCCTCAAGGGGATACTTGGCAATGTCTGGAGAGATTTTTGGTTGTCACGACCGGGGAGGGGTGCTACTAACATCTGGTGGGTAGAGGTCAGGGATGCTGCTGAACATCCTACAATGCACAGGGCAGTGCTCCCCACCCCAACAAAGAATGATCCAGTCCCAAATGTCAACAGTGCTGAGGTTGAAAAATCCCAGTGTAAAGGGCCTGGCCCAGAATAAGTTCGCATTAATGTTGGCTGTCCTTATGCTTCCACTAGCAGAGCATGAGAATGTTCGTTTCCCATACTCTGGCCAAATGTTTTAAGTCCAACAAAGGAGCATTTCCTTATACCCTTATGGACCTGACTTCCTGGGATTGGCCTCTATTCCAGCTGTGGGTTTCCAGGGGACTGGCTGGCAGTTGGGTCCAGCTAAGGAATCTTTGACCTTGTGAGCAAGAGCTTCAGAATTCCTGGAATTAGCTGACTCTGTATGTGTTTGTTTTTGCATTTGTAGAGGCTGGGACATGTGGTGGATAAAGTGTGGATTTTGAAGTCAGGTCTGGATTCAGATCCCAACTTGACTGCTTCCTAGGTATAAGAACAAATGACTCTCTAAACCCCAGGTTTCCCCATCTGTAAAATGGGATTATTGGGAGGATTAAATAAGATAATGGAGCACCATGCCTGGTTCTTAGTCAATGCTCAATCAATAGCAGGTGCAGTTTATTCAGTGATCACCCCATCCAGGCCCTTTGCTAAGACTTTTCATAATTATTCAACTTAATGGTAACTACTGCCATAGTCATCGTTATAATCACAGTAAGGTCAAGACCCTGTGTCTATCTATCCAGGTACAAGGGGAAGTCACTTGTTGAGCTTCCAGCCAACATTCCACAAATATCTGCTGAGCATTGCTACGCTCCAGACCAGGTGCTGGGCTCTGGCAGATACAAGGGTCTCCTAATTCTCTCCCATCCATATTGAAGAAATAACACAAACAAGATGTCAGGAAAAAGACCAGACATATTAGCTCTCACTATACATGTAAATGGGTTAATTTCCTTTATTAAAACAAAAACAACAAGAAGACAAGCTGAAAAAAGTGGGGAAAAGAAAATTTAGTTACATGTTATTTATAAGAGAACTAAAACAAGCCATGGAAAGAAATAAAAATCTCTAATGAAGTAGCTCTATATTTATAAATTATTGAATTATGTTTCAAATGAATAACAAACCACACTGAAGTGAAAAAAAGGACTAATTTAAGTAACTATTTTTTGGTCATCCTTGTGCAGGAGTCATGCTAATCTTCTCTGTATTGTTCCAATTTTAGTATCTGTACTGCAAGCACCCCAAGTAACTTTTGAACACAGAACTTTGATATATACCCTCAGTCTAAAGATAAAAAGAATTGCAAACAAATACTGAACTCTACCTAATGGGCTTGTTTTTCATAGTGACTAATTCTGAAACTAGTCTCTGTGCATTGGCAGACTGAGTAAAAGGTGAAATATATTGAGGATGTTGAGAGGCAGGTTTCTCACTGTTGTAGAAGGGACATACAAATAGGAAATGGGGAAGGCCAGGAAGAACGCTGTGGTATTGGATGGGAACTGGAGGCATCAGTATGAACTCTTGGATTTATATTTATATGTGTATGTGTTTCCTAGTTCTATCCACTGAGAGGACCTAGAAGCAATGATACCCTGCGAACAGTGAGCCCAGCTGTGCCCAGCTCCTTGCTTCTAAACACCATAATACCATCCTCCCCCAGGGAAACCAGAGCTGCTAGAAGAAATGGCTGGTTGCTGGGCAAGGCCATAGAAAATATAGGATGAGTCTAGAGCATCCTTTTGTGTCAGAAAATAAGGAAGTGCTCAATGAATAAGAGAGACACATCAAAAGGACATAGCAGCCACGCTGAATGAGCTCTCACTGGCCAAATCTGGAACAATTTGGTTATCAAGTAAATAATAATAGTAATGAATTTTAAAATTTATTTATTTTTGGCTGCGTTGGGTCTTCGTTGCTGCACGTGTGCTTTCTCTAGTTGCGGTGCACGGGCTTCTCATTGCAGTGGCTTCTCTTGTTGTGGAGCACGGGCTCTAGGCGTGCAGGCTTCAGTAGTTGTGGCACACGGGCTCAGTAGTTGTGGCACATGGGCTTAGTTGCTCCTTGGCATGTGGGATCTTCCCGGACCAGGGATCGAACCCACGTCCTTGGCATTGACAGGTGGCTTCTTTACCACTGGGCCCCCAGGGAAGCTCCAAAAATAGTAATGAATTATAACCCATTGAATAAGATAAGAATTCATGTGCCCATCATCCACTGTATGTATGTATACTGTAAGCTCTTCTTTCAGTAGAACGCTGACTCATAATAATAGAAATTCTTAAGTCACAATTTTGCAGTCATCAGAGAAATAATTAATGTAGATAAAAATCAAGATGCTAAAATTAGAGGGTGAAAACTTGATGAGAAATAAAATATTTATATAGCATCAAAGTACTCCCATGCAAATTACTTATTAATTATAAAGAGAAAATAGTGATTGTATGGTAGATAAAACTGGTGGACACCACCTTAACCAAGTGATCAAAGTAACCATCACCAGTAATAGGGCAAATTGACATCAAGTGCTTCTTAATATGATGTATGGAGAAAGACATAGTATCATTTCTGTGGTATCTCTGCCCCAAATGCATAGCCTGAATCTAATCATGAGGAAATCTCTGACAAATGAAAATCGAGGAATATTTTACAAAATAAATGACCTGTACTCTTCAAAAATGGCAATGTCATGGAAGACAAAGGAAGGCTGGGGAACTGTTCTAGAGTTAAGGGAGACTTAAATGTGATGTGTTATTCTGGATTGGATCCTGAACTGGAAAAAAAACTGCTCTAAGCTTCACCAAATTTGTATAAGACCTGTAGATTAGATATAATTTTATGTCAACTCTACATTTCCTGATTTTGCTAATTGTACTGTGGTTATCTGAATGTTCATGTTCTTAGGCAATATACACTGAAGTATTTAGGGGAAAAGGGGCATCATATTTGCAACTTACCCTCAAGTGTTCAGAAAAAAGCTGTACATAGAATGACAAAGCAAATGTCGCAAAGTGTGAATAATTGGTGAATCAAGGGGAAGAGTATTTAGGAGTTATTTGTGCTACTCTTCTAATTTTTCTATAACTTTGTCATTATTTCAAAGTAAAAAGTTAAACAGAAAAAAAGAAAGAAAAAAAAAAACCTGTTTGGATTCTTTTCTTTAAAGAAGCTATTTTCCCTCAAGGAACTCATTCATATGCTTGCCTCTTCAGCAAGTCTAGACTCTTCCTTAGCATTTTAGTCGACATCCCAATCTTTTAGAAACAAATGGAGATTTGTTTATGAGTTCCTCATTCCTCAGCCATGTGGCGCTGGTTATGCGCCCTGACCATCAACCCCTCCTGTCTGGTTCATTGACAATGTCCACTGAACACTTTTGCATTGCACCATCTCTGAATCCCCAAGGCTCATCTCCGTACCTGGCCAGAGCAGGAGCATAGGGTAGGAGTTTGTGAAATTGAAAGACTGGAATATCTGATTGTCTTCAGGGGAATAGCAAGAGTTGGAACTGGGAGGGAATGAGGAGGAACCCCACTGGCCTTCTGTGGGGCAAGGGCCCTCATACATGCCTGGACCCTGGACTAGAAAGCTTTGGACCCAGCGGTGCCTGGAAGCCTCTACCCTGTGTCTGGCTGCCAAGGAGATTTGTCTTGGAATGGGCAATCAGGAGACAGAGCAGTGTAAATTCCCCTCTGCAGGGGCGACTCAGGACTAATCCCATCAGTGTGGTTAAGGGTGAGCAGGTGACAGCTTTGCTAAACTGCACTTCAGGGTCCATTGGAAGTTTACCAGCTCCCTCTGGTTTGTTAAACTCACTGGTGGTAAATGCAGTGAACTCTCTGGCTACCCCTCTGATCTTGTGAGTCTGGGCACAGGGTTTTGGGTTTGACTTTCCAAGCTGCCTTGGATCCTCACATCTTGGTTCTTGAAGGCCCTCAGACCTATGGGGCTTGAGGTTGGGATATTTGGAAGTGAGTGGCCATGGATGAGTCTGAGACGGTGGATGGAGGGAGGCTTTAAAAGCCACCCCTGGGATCCTCAGTGCAATGGGAGGAGCCATGGGACAGTGACAGGTAATGGAGTGAAATGGTCAGATTTTCATTTTAGAAAATTCACTCTAGAAGTTGAAGATCAGAGGGTAGGAAGGGACAAGCAGAAAGATCAATGTAGAGGCTGTTACACAAATCCAGGCAAAAACTAGAACAAGAAGCATTATTTAGACCTTGTCCTATAACAGAAGTGGCAAACATAGCATACATCTCACCACCCAAACTTCTTGTTCTCATGGCAAAGATTGCTAATCCCTCACTGTCCTCCCTTGTCCTGGGCCTGGGTGGGCAGCTCCCGTAGATGACCACTACCAATCAATCCAAGTAGGCTCACTGGATGAAAGACATTTGCCCTCTCCACTCTCTGTTAGAGAAGGCAAGGAAGAGCATCAGTTTGAGGATATGCTCGCGTTTGCCGACAACTCACTTTGGGTCTGGCCCGACCTGAGGCCCTGGGGGTCAGACCGAGGGTGATACCCCAAGTCAGTCTTTGAGGTCCCTCATGGTGCATTGTGCTTGCCCTGCTGTACACCCTCTGTGCTCCCACTCAGTGCTTTTGCACATCCATTAGCTCATTTCAACCTCACAACATTCCTGGAAGATCAAGGTTGTCATCCCCATTTTACAGAGGAGGAAACTGAGACCAGAGACTTCAGGTAGAGTGCCCAAGTTCCACAGGTGGTAGGTGGCAGACCTGGGATTAAAACCAAGGGCTGTCTGGCTCCCAAAGCCCTGGCTCCTTCCACAAGAAGCTTGTTCCAGCTGCAGCAGCTGTTCGAATCTGTCAGGGCCTCATGCAGAAAGCAGGACAGGTTGGGGTGGGACATGGACATCTTGGTAACAATGGCTTTCCCTGTCAATAAAATCCCTGGCTTAAAAGGACCTGGGAAACTTGACTTTGGAATCACCCTATCTAATCCGCTCTGTGTTGAGCCATGGAGAAGGGAGGCCCTGGCCCCTGGGTGGGGGCAGGGGCGTCACGGAGGGGGATGCTGCACAGATGGTGAGGGGCGGAGGCCTCTTGCAGTGGAAGAGAATAAAGTTTCTGTCCTTGCACAGTCGGAATGAGGGCCCTGGAGCCAAGCGGCCAGGGCCAGGGCAGGGCCAGCCAACCTTTGGCACGTGAAATGCCACCCTGAGCTCATGGCAGATAATTCTGCCATAGCAGGGGGGTAATAATTCATCCCCCCTGGCAGGCATGCATCCTGAAAGCCCTGTCTGTTCCTGCCTCATGGGGTCCCTGTTGGAATGTAGGGGGTCGAGGGGCTGGCCCCAGCTGTGGGCAGAGCTTAGACTGGGCCCAGTGGGCGGGGTAGCGTCTGGGCACTGCCTGGGAGCAGAGGGAGCCTTTGTGCTCTGTGCCCTAGGAATCCCACCCCCACCCGCAGTCTCCCTGTTGGGGAGAAATGGCTGACATGCCAGGCTAAGGCCTGCTCTCTCTCCTTCTTCTTCTGGGGCAGCCGGGAGGAGAGTGCTTCCCTAGGTGCAGCTTGGCAACTGACAGATCTACCCCATCACGCCTGGGGTGCTCCTTCTGAGCAGTGGGAGGGTGAAGGGCAGGGGCCCTCAAACCTGAATGCATGGCACGATCTCCTGGGCAGCTTTAAAAACAGACCAAATCTCAGTCCTCGCCCCCAGAGGCCATGGTCTGTTGTTCTGGGGTGGCACCTGGGCATTGGCAGTGATTCTGAAGGGATCTGGGTTTGAGAACCACCAGTGTGGTGTTTTGAGAGGGTGGTGCTGCAGCTGTGTGACCTTGAACACGTGACATAGCAGTTGGTGCCCCAGTTTCCCCATTTGTGAAATGTGGACAGCAACAGTACCTATTTTGTGGGGTCACCAGGAGGATTCAATGGGACGATGCTGTAAAGACTCGGCACTGGGCTTCCCTGGTGGTGCAGTGGTTAAGAATCCGCCTGCCAAGGCAGGGGACACGGGTTCGAGCCCTGGTCTGGGAAGATCCTACATGCCGCGGAGCAACAAAGCCCGTGCGCCACAGCTACTGAGCCTGCGCTCTAGAGCCCGCGAGCCACACCTACTGAAGCCCACATGCCACAACTACTGAAGCTCGCGTGCCTAGAGCCCGTGCTCTGCAACAAGAGAAGCCACTGCAATGAGAAGCCCGCGCGCTGCAACGAAGAGTAGCCCCGGCTCTCCGCAACTAGAGAAAGCCCGGGTGCAGCAACGAAGACCCAACGCAGCCAAAAATAAATACAAAACAAAAAGACTCGGCACTGCGCCTGGCACAGAGCACACACCCGGACGCTGTAGATATCTATATCTATCCTATAGATAGTTATTGTTATGTCTTCGTTTCCCACCTGCCAAGGGGAAATTTTAGGAGTTAAAGTCCTAGGGAGAAAATCTAGAGGGCAGAGGTCCCCTTAGAGGACCACATCAAGAGGGGACCAGAGGAGGCTCTTCACGCTGACAGGGAGGCAGACTGGGAGGTGCCGGCACCTCTGTGTTTCCAGGAGCAGCCCACACTCCTCGGCAAGGCACGGAGACCTCAGGCTCTCGGCTCTCAAAGCACCAAGAACACCATATGCGTGCGGCTACATCTGGCTTCCCCACCTCCCAGCAGGTTCTCAAGGGGAGGGGTGAGCCTTGCTCAGCTTGGTGCCCCCGAGGCTGGCACACAGGCATCAGTCACATTGGATAGCCTGCGGTGCATGACACAGACCTGCCAGGAGAGCTGGCAGATCCTCTGAGCAGGGAATTAACTGGTTACAATGGCAACAGTAGCTACTGCTTCCTGAACACCCACTCTGTATTGGGCATCACGCTTAGGGCTTACAAGACTGCACAAGCCTTGTCACTGCTCTTTCTGGCAGGTCATGCTGTCAACCAAGCTAGTAAGGGTCAGCCTAACCTCACTGCACTCTACAGCCTCTGGCCTCTGTTGGCCACTGAGCTGCCTCAAACACTGAACTGGGGTTCAGAGCTGTGTGCCTGGCACGTGAGAGTATTATTGCCACAGACAACAGAAATGCCACAGCTTTTTTTGCTGCCCAGGTCCCTGGCTGCAGCCCAGGATGGGGTGTTTAGGTGGAGTATTTTTTCCTGAAGATGGGTTTTCTCATTTTCATAGAATTTCAAGATGGAGAGAGTCACTGGAAATATCCCCTCTGCTCTCCAACCTTAGTGATCTGAGATTGCAGTCTAGAGATTTCTGCCTGGAACCTGACTTAGGGGTGGCCTCAACAAATATGCTGCACGAATAAAATGAAAGAAGTGTGGCCCATTCAGTGGCCGTGACCTCGGAACCAAGCAAGGGTGGCTTGTTCAGCAGACTGTTCATGAACTTGCCCAAGGTTCTGAGACAGATCACTCGGTTATTTGCAGACATTTGTTGGGGGTCTCCTGGGTGCTGATGAACAAGTAGGGAGCAAGCTCTGCTTTCATGGAGCTCAGACTCCAGTGACAGGAGACAGGCCCTAAGCAGGAAAACTAATAAATAAATACCTGCTAGTGAAGAGACGAGAGGGCTTGTGATGGGAACGACTTTATTTTAAAATTTTTTTTTAAAATTTATTTTATTTATTTATTTTTGGCTGCTTTGGGTCTTCGTTGCTGCACACAGGCTTTCTCTAGTTGCAGAGAGCAGGGGCTACTCTTTGTTGTGGTGTGTGGGCTTCTCATTGCGGTGGCTTCTCTTGTTGTGGAGCACAGGCTCTAGGCGTGCAGGCTTCAGTAGTTGTGGCACGCGGGCTCAGTAGTTGTGGCTCGCAGGCTCTAGAGCGCAGGCTCAGTAGTTGTGGCGCATGGGCTTAGTTGCTCCATGGCATGTGGGATCTTCCTGGACCAGGGCTTGAACCCGTGTCCCCTGCGTTGGCAGGCGGATTCTTAACCACTGCGCCATCAGGGAAGCCTGATGGAGACGACTTTAGACTCAGCATTGAAGGACAGTTTCCCTGGGGAAGCTGAGACCTGAATGACCAGAGGGAGGCAACCATGCACAGGTGCAGGCACCAGTGTACCAGGCAGAGGGATGCAAAGCTGATGCAAAGGCTGGGGAGGATGGGGTGGAGAGCAGATGGGACTGGTGCTGGTGAGGGGTCAGAGAGGGGAGGCCATGGTCCAGATTACCTAAAACCCAGCCATGTTTGGCTTGCTTGGGACTAGGGTCAGCCCTAGTGGAGTCTGAGTTGTGAGAGGGACATGTTCCCATCAGCCTCTGCCATGGCAGTAGTGGCATTGTGCTTCTGACCTGTCTGTACTGTGGGGATTGGGACCCTCGTCATTGCCCAGGGCCACAGGGACAGTGCCCAGCTACCAGGCAAGTCAGGGGCTCTGCCGAGGCTGGCCTGTAGCTGGGGGAGGCCGGGGAGGGAAGGTCTGGCTGAATGAGTGTGTGTGTGTGCATGTGTGTGCGTGTGTGTGTGTGTGTGTGTGTGTGTGTGTGTGTGTGTTTGGGAAGCTAGTCTAAATCCAAATCACCCATCAGTGGTTTGAGAACTCCTTGGAGGTACCTAAGCCACCATGTGAAGGGCCATTAAGTCACATGGGAGAAGCTATTCCCTTCCAATCCCATCCCTCTGATTACATCAAGGACAATATCCACTTGCTGCTGGTTTGCCCTTTATGTGCCCTGAACATTTGCTAATCTTCCTTTTTACACAAAGCGCTTTGGCCGGCCTCACAGGCACGGTGTCCAGTGGGATGCAACAGTGCTGCTTGTTCTCAGTGTCGCATCCCGGTCACCTTGTGTTTGTGGTCACTGGCTTTCTTTTTACTATTGTAATATTCCTTCTTAAAAAATTTTTTTTAAGATTTTTTGTTTTCGTTTTTACTGACAGGTTATAAAGCTTCCCTTTGAAATAAAATTATTTTAGTAAAAAGAATGAAATGATTGAAAAAAGAAATAGTGAACTATACTGAAGATGGTAAAGGGAAATGACAAAAATCACAGAGGGTCTGTACATGAATGACTGAAGTTTGAGAACATGGGACTAAGTGATGCTCAAGGCTCCCTCCCTGGGATTCTCTCTCTGCAGCTGAAGGTGGGGCTGCAAGGTAGTGTCTGCATACCTTTGGGAATGGCTTGCTTCTCCTCTTCACTGGGAGGGGCCTGGTTGTCAGCCTGAGTTGGATTCTTCTGCCCTAGTTCATTATCCTGATCAGTTTCTAGCAACAAGGCCGATTCTCATAACAAAGTATTGTTTTAAAGTTATTAAATGTCTGTGTTATGATAAGGATGCAGACCATAGCATTTAGTCAAGACTTTTAAATCAAGCTTTTGATCACGTATTTATTTAGGTATATTCCACCTTGTTGCAAAAAAAGGTATTGTGGCAGTTTACAAAAATAGATAAAATACAATATAATAAAAATGAAGAGATCAGGGTAAAGGTTAAAGCAGAAAGCCAGAATGAAGTCAGAGTCCAGTAGGAGACCCAGTACAATTGTTAAAAATAATCTCAAATTTGACTTTGAGCTTCCCAGTAGCCAAAGCAAAGTAGAAAACCTGACTGGTTACAAAATTCCTAACAACAGTTAGTTTTGGGCTTTGGTGTAAAAACAGACCTGGTTCAACTCTTGACTCTACTACTTGTTAGATTCGTGACCCTGAGCAGGTTGCTTAACGTTTCTGAACTTGAGGTTCACTCCCTGTAATAGGGAAAAGTAATGCCAACCTTGGGGTTGCTGGGTGGATTAGTGATAATGTACGTAAGGGTGACATCTAGCTCTAGGAGGGTACTGCTTGGGCCCTCAGCTGCCCTTTGTCCTCACTAAGCTGCAGGTCTTCAGCCATAAAAGGGAGTTGACATCTGTCCCCTCTGTGCAGCATGTCAGAAGCATAGCTGGATTCTAACCTAGTACTCCCTAACTCCTATCCAGGGCTCCCTGACAACCATCCAGTGCTGTGTCCTCCTGTCACCAGAGTGGTTTCCAATGCTGTCATGGAGGAAAAGGTGCTTTAGAACATATGGGCTTTCAGTAGTCCTCAAGTCATTCCCAGGAAAACCCCCCAGCCTCACCTTTAGGGCTGCCTCCCACACAGAGCAAATTAAATATTAAGGTCTAGAAATCTCTTGGGAGGACTCAAAGGTGGCAGCCAAAGCCCCTTCACGTAGCATGTTGTTCAGAAACACCAGAGACAACTTCCTTTGCTGTCACAGCTGAGGTCGGTAGGAAAAGCTAGCCCTCTCCTTCTTTGTTTGAAGTACCTGTTACCAACTGTAATAAATCCCACAACAAAAACTCTTCCCTGCTTCCCGTCACCGATAGAACAAAATCCAGTTGTCTTAGAATTTCCTTTTCTCTGGTTTGGCATTCAAGGCTCTTTATAAACTGACCCCAACCTCCTTCTTGGGTCTCCTATGTAGATGCAATTTGTGGCTTGGCTACACTGGTTAAAAGCAACGACCACCATTTCTGGAGCTGCTGCTAGAGTGACAGAGTTGGCAAAGAACATGTGCTGACCAGCCCTGAAAACCTGACTGTGCTACAGGCTAAGCTGCTGTGCTTGGGTAAGTCCCTTCACCTCAGTTTCCTCGTCTGTAAAATGGACACACTCAGAGTACATACCTTCCACTGTTGTAAAGATGCAAGAATATGCACATGGCTTGCTTAGCTCACTGTTGATGCTCAGGTTTTATTACTGATTTGGAAACCTGGCTTTCCACTTGACTCTGCCTCCACTTAACCTCTCTGGGCTCCAGTTTGACTACCTGTAAAATGAGGAAAATAATTGTACCTACAACATAACCCACATACAAGGGCCTGAAAACAGAAGGGGCTTAGTGAATGTTTAGAGGCTGCAGCCATCATCCTCTCCCCGAGAAAACTATTTTGCTTGTCCTTTAACAAAATTGGTCCATTCTAACTTTCCCTTTTCTAAGACTAATGGGGAAAGAGGAGCCTGAACATTTCTCACGTGGTTGGGCTGTGATATCACGAAAGACAGAGTCTTCTAAAACCCACACCCAGGGCCAAGGGAAACGCTGGGACTTGCAGCCCCTGAAGAGTCTGTAAGTGGAGCCCTCAGAGTTCAGTTGGGCGGGGGAGGCTGGATGTGTCCACCACTATGAGTCAGGCCTTGCTTGGCTGGGCGTCATCATTCCCCTTTACTTCGGGGGTGAGTTACGGCTTAAACAAAACAACATCACCTGACAATGCCTGAAAGAAATGTATTCTGCACAAAATGCATTTCTTTACACTCTTGGGTATGCAGCTGAATTTCCCAACATGGCAGCTGGGTGTTCATATATACAGATACCTGGGAGCTGGCATGGGGACAGAATGACAGAAGCAGGGTCCGGGGTTGTGTAGAGATCAGCAGTAAATACCCCTCAGAGGTGTTGGGATGACTTGGGTGCTGGGTGGTCTATTGCCTAGCTGCCTCTGAGCGTGGAGAATAAAGGATAAAGACAAAGCCCTTCTGGAAGGAGATCAGCTGAGTCCTGTTCCCACTGTGGCCCTGAGCCATTCTCTAAACCTTTCTGGGCCTATTTCTCCTTTGTAGATATAGGGAGTCAGACCAGACAACTTCTTCCAGTTCTAAAAATACTGTTCAAAGCAGATGAGGGGCAGGCCTGACGGTCTTGTCCCTGGGGCTGCTGGGTCTGAGGCTCGGGGGAGCCCACCTGTGCACCCTCAGCCCCAAGTCCTGGGCTCGGGGCAGCCCTGGCATCATTATCTCTGAAGCCAGGAAAAGTCTGATCCACAGATTCCTTTCTCCTTCCCTCCCAGCTTCCACCTCTGACTCCTCCCTGCACCCAGAAGGTCCGAAGCCTCCTCTGGACCTGGTTGCCCAGATCTCAGCCTTCCCCGGTCCCCCAGGCCAGCCCACCAAATGACCAGGTTAGGAATGACAAGGAAGAAGAAACCTGTTTCATCCTGGTGCCACCCAGCCTCAGGCCTAGGGTCTTGCTTGTGGCAGACCTGGAGGTATCCCTGAGTGCGTGTAGGTTGTGGGTTGAAAGGCCCAGAGAGAAAGGACGAGGTGGACCCCAGGCGCAAAGGCTCTGGGAGGGACTGGGGAGAGGTGCCACAGCCTGGGTATGTGGCCAAAGCCAGCACTTCTGGGTGGAGAGGGAGCCTCGGGGCCTGGCCCAGTTCCCCACCCTGGTAGAGTTGCTGCTGGCAGGCAGTTGCCTGCAGCCTTCTCAGCTGCTGCTGCAGAAACAAATGACGGCACTGATGAAGAATAAGAGAAAATAAAAATGAGTACGGTGGCGGGGGGCGGGTCTTGGATTGGGGGCTGGTATTTTTTCTCAGGGTGTGATTTCTGCTCAGTGGCTGGGTGACTGTGGCGGTTTGGAATGTGGTCAGACAGCGGGTGGGGTGGGGATGGGGGGCTGGCCCAAGGCATGGAACAAGGACATTAGGCCATTAGCCAAAGGGCCCAAAGCCCCAGGGCCACCAACAGCTCCGTCAGAACAGGGGCCTGGGGTGGCACGCAGAGCTGGGCCTCCACCCAACACTAGTGTGTTGGTCCCAAAGGCCTCTGGTTTTGAGTAGCCCCGGGGAAGGGACATAGACTTGAGAGAACAAGAGAAATGAGGGGAGAAGGGAGAGGGCTGGAGGTAGGGGAGAGGTGAGGGTAGAGCATGGTCAGGTCTCATCTGTAAAATGGGCCTGCCGGATCCAAAGTGAGGCCTCAGTCTCCTCACCTGTTAAATGGGCTTAACTGTCTCTACCTCCAAGGGTGTCAGGAGGATTAAGTGGGTTAGTGCACATGAAGCTCTTGGCAGTGTTGTGCAAGTGGAAGTGATTATTACTCCACTGCGTGCTGAGGAAGCTTGACGCTGGCTGTGCCCACTGCCTAGCACCTAGCTCCAGGCCTGGCCCCAGTAAATATTTGCTGAGGGAGTCCCTTGCAGGATTCGCTGTGGGGAGCCCCCCATGCCCCCCATGGCCACAGGAGGAGGCCACTCCTCTCCTGTGAGCCCAGGTCCCGCTCAGACCACGAAGTGGAGGGTGTAGGTGAGCTGGTGACCGTTGTCCCAGGCGTAGAGCACCCGCTCCTTGGGGTTGTAGTCAATCTGGGTGGTGTAGGCGTGCTCGTTGAGGAAGGGCAGCTGCGGGCGGGCGTCGGTGCCCGTGTGCGTGTCGAAGGCATAGGCCACGTGGCCCTCCCGCTGGTTGTAGGTGTCCACGGCGTACAGGATGCCGCACACCAGGAAGCAGTTCCCATAGGAGTTTCGCCGCAGCCGCGTCTTCCATGTGGTCTCACGGTGCACCGACAGGTCGCCGGGGTCCAGGCGGCTCAGCACGATCACCTCGGACTGGGCCTCGTGGTGGTCATCCGCAGTGGGATAGATGACCCACAGGCCGCTCTCGTCCACGGCGAAGTCAATGTCCGAGTGGCCACGCCACTTCCAGGGTGTGGTGTCCTCGTACACCGCGTCGGGCAGCAGCGCCCAGGAGGCCACGAAGCGCTGCCGCAGGTCGTACTTGATGATGTTCTTGGTGAAGGCGCGGTTGTAGTAGAAGGCGCCCTGGTACACCACGTGGCCTGTGCCGATCCAGTTGTAGGGCAGCTTGTACATGTTACTCCAGCGGCCTGCGTGCGGAGGGCGGAAGGTCACACCGGAGCTTCCCGAAAAAACCCCAGCCCACCCCAGGGACCAGGGAGGCCAGGGACCAGGGCTCTTGGGTGGCCCAGCAAGGATACTGAGTGAGCTATGGGCCTGGAGCTGGGCCAGTTATCTGATCCCATCAAGACAGTCCCATGAAGGAGGTACTATTATTATCCCATTTGCCAGGGAGAGAACAGGCTCAGAGGGTTCAAGGTCACTGGTTGTGGAACAGCACAGCCAGGATTTAGACACAGGCTGATACCAGCCCCTGTGCTTTGTTTCAGGGCGTTTGCCCATGCTGCTCCGTCTGCCTAGACTGCCATTTCCCATCCTATCTGCCTGGGGAATGCCTCAGCATCACCTCCTCTGGGAAGTCTTCCCTGATCTCCAGGCTGGGTTCCCATAGCCCCCGAGGCCTCCCTCTAGCACTATATTGAAATTGTTTCTTGAAGCCTTTGCCATGCACATCAGATTGTGCATTTCTGGAGGGCAGCTCATGTCTAAATGACCCTTTCGCCTCATCATGTTCCAGATCTGATAACCAAATTTCTGCCCTTCCCTGCCCAGACCTGAAGGTCCTGTAAGGCCTGGGGCTCTGCTCATCTGTAAAACAGGGTGATAACCCCCACCTCAAAGATACCGTGAGATGATACACACTGGTGATTAGCACATAATAAGCACTCAACAAGTGGAAATTCTAAGTATTGTTACCCTTGACAGTAAATTACACTCATGAGGGCAAGACCACGTCCATCTTGTTTGCTGTTGCATTCCAGCTTCTGGCCTGGGGCCAGCACATAGGGGGTGCCCCCAGACTCCTCTTCTTGGGGTGGCTGACCATTTGGAGCTAGGCCAGGCAGGGGAAGTCTGGACCACAGGAAACCACAAGGCAAAGGAGGGCCAAGCCTCCCTGGGGGACCCTCCCTAGGCTACCCACACCTGCCCCTTTCCCATCACAGGGGTCCCTGACCTTGCTTGAAGTTTTCCAGGTTGCGGAATTCCACCAGGCTGTTTCCATAGTAGTAGTTGGTGACATAGATCTTGTCATCCCTCGCAGCGGGGTCCTTCATCCAGGCTCCCTCATGGCGCCCATAGCTGTGGTGTCTCACAGGGGGGTCCACGGCCCGGAGGGTGCCCTCGCAGCTCGCCTCTCTGCCTGTGGGGAGCAAGGGGTGCAGCATTTGGTACACAGACCCACAGACGCTGAGCCAGAGCAACAGTCCTGGGAACGTTATCTGGGTCTTAACTTAAATCGCTCCTGAGGTTTTGTTTGCAGACTTATTTATTTCTTTTTTCTTTCTTCATGATCAAAGCAATGTCTGATCATTGTAGAATACACAGAACATTCAGAAAAGGAGAATGGAGAAAATAAAAATCATTCAAAATTCTATTATTCAAGAAATTTTTAAACATGTTGTATTTCCTTCCTTTCCTTTTTTTTCTCTGCATGTATAGTCATGCAGACATACTTAAAAAAAAAAAACATGATTCTTCTGAATATACAGTTTTAGGTATCCTGTTTTTTCCTTCCACTGAGCAATCTCTCACATCATTAAATGGCCTTTTAATGATGTGATCTCAAGGTTCCACCAGGCTGCCAGACAGCTGTGCCCTTGAATTTATTTAACCAGTCCCCTCAGTGTTAGACCTTTAGATTATTTTCAGTTTTCTGATATTAGAAATAGGCTGCAAGGAAATCAGTTAAGCTGCAGCTGTTGTTCACATATCTGATGGATCCTTTAGGAAAGAGATTCCTAGAAGTGGAATGCACGTGGACCAAAGTAGGGAATGGTTTTGTCTTGTCATCACAGGTAGCCAAGATGCCCTCCAGAAGGACGGGCTCGATCGATGATTTAACGAGGAAGATTTCTACCTAAGACACAAGCCAAAACTATAAACGTGGAGATAAAAACAGGGCCAAAGACTAGACAGAGGAAATACAGAAGTGAAAATAGTTGCTGGATTTGATGATGGGGTTCTAGGTGATGTTTTCAGAAGAATTTGTTGGAAACACTACCTGTTTCACTGTAAATGTTGTCAAGATCTGATCTGTAAAGATCAGATAGCAAACATTTTAGACTTTCCAGACCACATACTTCTGTCCCATATTCTTTAACAACCCTTAAAAAATGTAAAAACCATTCTTAGCTCAAGGGCTGTATAAAAACAGGCTATAGGCTGTGTTTGGCCCACGGGCTGTAGTTTGCTGACCCCTGTGAGGCTTACTCACCTTGGCTGGGGACTTCTGGGCGTGAAGGTGGCGTGGTGGGCAGGGGACTGGTGATGGGAGTCAGGGTAGGGGTGGGGGTGGGATCCGAGGCAGGGGTGCCAGGGGCCAGGTCCGCTCCCTCAGAGGCCCTGGGCCCAGTCTCGTCACGCTCTGCTGAGTTGGGCTCGGGCTGCCTGCCCTCCACCCGGGGCGGCAGCTGCTCCAGCCAGGAAGTGCCCTTGAGGGCGTTGTCTGTGGAGAGAAGACCCTGTGCTCACATCCTAGCAGCACTGCCGCTGCCCGGGGTCCAGGCCCACCGGGTCCCAGCGCTGGGGCCATGGGGGAGAGGTGTGGGTGGCCCCTAAGGAGTGAAAGGCCTCGAAAAGTGGGAGGTGGGGAAGGCTTCATGGTCAGCAGACTGGCTATAGCCCCCTCAGATGAGTGGCCTCGGCCAAGTCCCCTGCCTCGGTGGGCCTCGTCTTCCCCTTCCGTGAAGTGAGTCATGAGGTCCACCCCGTCAAGCTGTTGTGTTGATTAGAGGAAAATGTGTACAAGACATTTGCACAGATCTTGGCAAATATGAGGTGCCAGATGTGAGACCCCTTTCATTTGCTGGATCCAATTCCAGGAGGCAGAAACCCTTGCTCCCGTTTTACAGACTTTCTCCTAGTCCGCTCCCCTGGAAACACCCTCTAGTTTCTCTCACCCAGCATTTGCCCCTTCAGGTAGGGAAGGGCAGGTGCAGCCAGCTTCCCGTCACCTCTGGACCCAGTTCTCTGCCTCTGCCCCCTCGTTCATCTCCTATCTCCCATCTCTCAGCTTCCTTGGCATCCCTCCCCCACTTCTTCCACTCCTGCTGGCACGGGCTTTGCTGATAGGAGGACTTTTTCAGCTCCGTGGGACTGGTTTGGGGCCATCTCTGGGTCATCCCTGACCCACGCTTTCCTGGGCTGGAATGGATGGGGTCTGGGTAGGGAAAGATTCAGTGGCAAAGAGCAGGGGACTAAAACTCCTCAGCTTCTGGGCTCCAGTCCCACTAACTCGCCGTGAAACCTGGAGGCTGTCACTTCACCTCTCTGAGCTTGTTTCCTCTGCTGGATCAAGTGCAACAGCATGTGTGAAAGGACTCAGCAAGCTGTGATGCCAGAGACAAAGGAATGGTGCTGTTGTTACCGTGATGGTGTGGCCCCCAGAGATGCACTGAGGCCCCTTGACTCCAAGACAATCACCTGACTTCTTCCTTTTCTCTCCCTGCTGGGCTTCCTCTTTGCATGGGGTTTAGCCGGGCCCTGCTGTGGAGCAGCCCCTGGAGTCTCTCGGGAACGAGGGCATCCCCTCTGGTCAGCAGGCCTCAGTGGGGCCCAGCCTCGGCAGCCTGCCAGGGCAGGGGCTTGTTCCCACGGCCCTCACTGGCAGAGTCAGATGCCTGCAGCTGTTCCTGGGCAGAGCCCTGGCCATGGGTCAGAGGCTCTATGCCGTGGCTAGGCTGACCTGGCAGGACTCAGAGCCAGCAGCTGGCACCAGGAGCTGGGAGAAGAGGCCCCTGAGCCCTGAGAGGCCAAGAATTGAGGGGGCTCTTGGGAGACTGGTCCCTCACAGTTCTACCCCTGGCCCCCTTGGGCATGGGCTGGGCAGAGAACCTCACTGGAGGAGGGGGTCAGCAGGACCCTGGAAGGGGGAGCAGGCTTGGGACACCTCTCAGGGACATCAGAGGAGAGCAGGCATCTGGGGAGGGGCTCAGAGGAAGAATCAGGAGTCACACCAGTGGGGATGGCCCAGAAATTTGGGTACTCTTGGAACTTTTGTCTCTTGTTTCTCGGTTCATTATTTTGTTGTCCTTCACTGTGATCGGGCAGGGAGCTGTAAGAAAGATACAAGAGTCTGTGGGCTCTTCTTTGGGGGGAAAAGAGTGGGAGGTGCTGGAGAGGCCATCCACCCCAAGGCCAGTCTGGAAATGGGAGGTGCCTCAAAGGCTCCAGGTCACTTCCCAGAACACTGGTCTGGTCCCTGCGTTCGCCCGCCCACCAGAGGCAGCTGCCTGGTTATGGGTATGCTTTTTCCCACTAGACTGTGAGCTCCGTGTTAGGCAGAAAGTCTGGAAGGTACAGCACGTACATAGTGAACCTTCCGCACATCTTTCAATGAAGAAGGAAAAGGCCAGTGAGGGTGGAGACAGCTATAACTACTGGAGAGGAACTGAGTGGCCCTTTGTGTTGATTTGATCATTTCATCGCCCAGGAGTGGGATTATCCCATAGTATGGATGAGCAAAGGGCACCAACAGGTAACCCATGGAGCTGAGATCTGGGGCAGTCTGACTGTAGAGAAGACCCTGGGTCCCTGTAGGGGCCCCCACTCCCCAAGGTTCCAATCTTCCTCTAACTCACCAGCCATGGCCTCGGTCATCTCCTTTCTGCCCGCCTTGTAGTAGGTGATGCCTCGGATCACAGCCTGCTGCTGGGCCAGGGCCCGGGGCTTGGCTGTGGTCTGGGGGAATCTGCCCTTGCCCTCCTTCTTCAGCTTCTCCACTTTCAGCAGCTTCTCCTTAGGAGGTTTTGTGAGGCCCTTGTCTACAAAGCTCTTCTGCATGCTGCCATATTTGTTGTTGTCTTTGCCTTTCCCTCCAGCTGTGTCCTGGGGGAGAAGGGAAGTCTCAGATTCGGAGGATGGTAGAAGGGATGTTGTGGGGCGTCAGGAGGCTCAGCATGTGGGGGCTGGTAAAGGCCATGTTGCTCCTGGCCCCGTGTCCCAGGTGCTCATGAAGTCACAGCTTTCCTCCCATAGTTACATCCATGACTGGGGTGTGCCTCAGTTTCCCTACTCAGCTCTCTAGCTCCCCTGCAGGCTTGAAGCCCAGCCTGATAGGTTAGATTCCTGTTCTACTTCCCAACTCCTGTACACTCACCCCTGGGGGTAGACTACAACGGTCTGCTCCCTGGGGAGGTCAGCTTCCCATCCCTGTCTCTCTCACTCATTGGTCTTTGTGTGTGGGCAGGGAGAGGTTCTCAGGCCCCAAGGCAGGCTGACCAATTCATCACAGTGTGCCTGGAACTTTCCCAGTGTTAGCACTGAAAGTCCTGTATCCTGGGAAACCCTTCCTTCAGTCCTGGGCAAACTGGGATGGTTGGTCACCTGGGCATTGACCTTAGGGCATGCTGTTTCTAACATTTTGTGAATTTTGTTATTTTTGCTTCCTTTTAAATGCCTCTGATGCTGGCTTGGCACAAGAACCTAGGGCCTGTGACATCACCCATTGTTAGGCAGGATCTCTAGGAGATACAGCAAGTACAGGATCTAGACCTTCTGTGACACTGCCCAAACAGGATTCATTCTTACTGTGGAATTGGCACACGAATGAGCAGGAAGCCAGCTCCGGGCCGAGGCACTAGGCTTCCTCCCTGCTTTATCAGCATCTAGGTGGTCCCTGCTGCAGACACAAATAGCCCCATTGTCAAAATGTCAGCATGGAGCCTGAGGGGTGGAGAGGAAGAGCATGGGCTCGGCTGTCAGGCAGGCCCGGGTTCCAACACAGCCACCTTCTCTGAGTGACCCCACTCCGTGTTCTTCATCTGCCAAACTGGCAACAAGCATCCCTCCTCGCAGGTGGCTATGAGATTGACTGAGATAATGTCTGCGAAGAAGTCAGCTCCCTTTTTCCTCCACTCACCAAATCACAAGGCCACTGTGGGAGTGGTGGGCTGTATCCTGCACGTGGAAATGGTCAAAGGGGCACGAATGGGACTGAAGTCTAGTCTGTACTCCATTTGCCAAGCCACACACCCTGGTACGTGTCTGTCACAGGAAGGAGCCTTTGTACAATTTATCCACCCAAAGGGGGCTCTTCCTTCTAATTTATCTGGCCTGTGGGAGAGCCTTTTCTGCAGCATGTCTGCCTACAGGAGGGCCTTTTTCAAATCTGCCCAAAGGTGTGTTGTGTGTCAGGTGGCTCAGCCTGGTGAGGGCCTTTGCTCACTTTGTGCGCTGAGTTTGAATATGGAAGGCTGGGTGTTTGCTGCAGGAGTTCTCCACCCCAGGATGGGTCGGATGAAGTGGTATTAGTCGGCTGGGGTCCCCGAGGCATTGCCCACCTACCCATGAGCAGGCCTGACCCAGCCAGGGGCCCAGCCGCAGCAGGGGAGGTTAGAAGTGGTTTTGCCGCAGCCAACCTGGTCCCTCAGGACCAGGCAGGGAGGGTCATCTCTACAACCTTGTCCCCACTAGTCTGGAACCAGGAGTGAGAATACTGCTGGAGAATACTCCAGCTCCGAGGGCTGGAGCCCCACGTCTGCTCCCAGTTCAGCTGTGTTGACGGCTCACTGAGCAGCAGGCACCCCCTGCCCCCGCCCTGCCACGGACTCCCCCACTGTGCCAGCCCTCGGCCCCATCCTGCGGCCCCGAAGCCCCACCCAGCTGGCCCTCAGGGCCGAGGTCCTGGCACGCCGTGCTCCCAGCCCACCCACCTTCTGGCCCGTCACAAGAGCCCTGGCCTCACCTGAGCCTTACTGCCAGGCCGGGGGGCTGGGGCAGCGGCGGGCGCCGTGGCCGCGTCCTTCTGTAGCAGCTGGAGGCCCAGGCTGGAGAGCTCCTTCTTGATGCTCATCATGATGGCTGAGTGGTTCTCGTAGTGCCTCAGCTGCTCCCTGAAGTGGCGCATGCTCTCCCTCACCACCTCGTTCTCCTGGCTCAGGTTGGCCTTGATACTCTGTGGGGGCGGGACCCAAGAGCTTTCCAGCCTCCTCTGACTGTCCCCAGCCCTGGTGGACACCCCAGCTTCTGCCATCAGGCTTTGCTGCCCAGTCTCCTGAGCAGGGCCTGGGGGAACGGGTGGGGCGTTCCCTCCCTTCCTCCCTGCCTTCCTTTCCTTTGCCCTTTGCTTTCTCACTTGAGCCTATTTTGGGAACTCTTGCACACCTGTATATATAGTGCTCCCCATACCTTTTACTGGCCACACAGTTTGCCACTGTATGTATAGGCCAAAATGTATTTAGCCAGTCCCTTATGGATCCACCTTTTCAGTTGCTACCAATCTTTTGCTACTTTAAAATTACCTTTTAATTTCACAAGTAATACATAAATACCTCTTTTTTATAAAATACTCAAACACTGGAACTCTGTGGGGTTTTGCTATGGTCTCTGATCCCTTCCTAGTCTCCAAGTCTCCGACTTCTCTCCTGGGCAGGCTTGGCTCCTCCCACCGCACCAAGCCCCACCTTTACTCTTCCTCGTGTTCTCCTGCCCTGCCTCACTGTCTCCCTACTGCTGGGGACTCTGCCTGGCTTTAGCAGCCCCTAGCCCCACTGCCACCTGGATCGCAGGGTGGACAGAAGGCACACTGTGTAAGGCAGGTTTCTCCGCCTCAGCGCTGCTGACATTTGGGTGCTGTGGGGCTGCCCTGCGCACTGTAGCATGTTTAGCAGCATCCCTGGCCTCTGCCCACTAGGACCCATAGCATCCGCCACCCACCTCCCCCAGACTGCGACAACCAGAAGTGCCTCCAGATAGTGCCAGCTGCCCCCTGGGGAGCAAAATCACCCCCCGTTGAGAACCACTGGCGGAAGGGAAGAAAGCAGAAGGAAGCTGGGACCCCAGATTGTTGCCTGACCTCCTGCGATGTTTTTCCCTTAGGCAGAGGGAGCCGTCTCCTCCGCAGTGAGGCTGTTCTCTCCGCCTCCTGCCAGCGTTAGCAAAAACTTTTTCTTTTTCTTTTTTTTTCATAGCTATCACTTAGTGAACAGAAGCAAAGCACAGATAATGCAAAACAGAAGATAATTTAAAAATCATTTCCTTGTGGCTGCAGAAATCATTTCTGGTTTGTTCCAGGCTCTGCAGACATACCCTCCAGATTGTCTGGCTCATAGTTGCGTGAAGTGAGTTAACATTTCCTAAGGTTACCAGAGGAGAGGTCAAAGGAGGCTAACTGTAGAACCAACAACAGGAGAGCCTGGCATGTACTAGATGCACAGGAAATACTGGTGCACAGTAGAAATTCAACAACTGTTACCATTCTCCCATGCTGGCATGGGCCTGGCACATAAGAGATACTCAACAAACACTTTTTGAATAATTAAAGCCACTGTGACCCCAACTTTGTGGTGAGTAAGGGGTTAATCTCCTCTCGTGGGGCACAGGATGCCCAGGTGCCCCCCTCCCTGTGGAAAGGAAGCTGGGAAAGGAAGCCTTCACGCCCCTCCTGGCAGCTGCATATCCCCAGGCTCCCAGCAGCCCAGCAGGGACCGGATGCAGGAAACAGGCGGAGGCCAGGCTGTGCCAGCAGAGATGCAAACCTCAACCTGCAGCCTGAACCTCCAGGGTCACTCAACTCTGTCCCTGTCCTCAGGGGGCAGTATCAGCCACCCGCCCAGCCCTCCAGCACATTTGCCCCGACCAGGAGAAGACACTTAGCACCTCTGCCTCCATGGTAGGTGGGTCCTTGAACAGCCATGCGACCTCGAGCCTGGCCCCCGTGGGCTTGGCCAGTCCTGCACAATGCTGGCGTTTCATGCGAATGGTTGCCCCAGACTTGTGCAATATATGGGCCCTGGTCTTGGCGAACTGAGGGCGGCTGCAAGTTTCAGCCCCCTCTGCACCTCTTTCATACAACCAGCAGCTGCCTTAGTTTCTCCACCCAGCCTTCTAGCTTCCTACAGGCCCTTGAGGCCCAGTCAGACCTCTTTCTCAAAGGCTGGACCCTGTGGCCTGCATCTCCTTCTCCCAGCTCCCTGCAGGAGTCCAGCTTCTAACAGCCACCAGGGTCCAGACAGAATTGCCTAGGCCCCTTCGGACACTGCCCTTGGCCTCCAGCACTGCACCAGCCTGGGCTCTGTTTCGAGCCCTGCCCTTACCTCTTCCAGCGTGTTCATCTGGGAAGCCACCTTGTGGACGTAGGCGTGCACCTTCATCAGGTCCATGCTGTACAAGGTGCCCTCCAGGAGATCCACCATGGACTGCAGCTGCCCGGGGAAGGGTGAGGGTTAGGGAAAAGGCACAGCACGTGGCCAGGCACAGAGGGTGCAAAAGGAGCCCCACCAGAGCATGAACCCCAGAGCCTCAGAGTGGTCTGCTTGACTAGACCCAGCCTGCTCATAATCACAAGAAAAGCTCTTTTGAGCACTTCCATATGGCAGACACTGTATAGGGGCTTGAATGAGCCATTTCACTTAATCCTGAACAACCCCACGAGGTGTGTAGTGGACACTGGGGGAGCTCCATCCACATCCCCTGGATCCCTGCTTCTGTTTCTTGTGCCCAGCCTTGGCTTCCATGTGCCTCCCTTTTAACAGTCTGCATCTGTGACTCTCTTCAAAGAGCCACTTTGCCCACCAAAGTGCCTGGGAGTCTACGTCCTCCTGGGACAGCCTGTAGGCAATGCCTGATTGGTGTGGGCATCTAGTAACCCAGCATCCTAGCTAGAGTGGCCAAGATGCCAGCGAGAGTGTCAGGGAAACCTTGGCACGAGGAGCCGGTTGGGAAATCAGCTTTCCCTTGCTTCTAGTGGGCGGTTCCTCCAGCGCACCCCCTGTATGCGTTCTCAGGGCCTGAGCATGCTGGTGCTCCTGTCTGGCCTTGGCCAGCTGTTTCCAACACAGTTTTACTCCCACTCTCCCAGGGGTGTTCAAGCTGTTTTAAGCCAGAGAGTTCTTCTCTGAATAGACTTTGATCTCTAGAACAGAAAAAGGGGGTGGGGGGCTCTGGTGGAAGCAGGGATAGGGCCTCGAGTCTTCTCTGCTCCCCTACAACCTTGTTCAGACTCCGAGGGGTTGCATGGTACCCCAGGGCTCTGTGGAGTTCAGTGTGAGAACCATGCACGGAGACTCTCCTGGGCCTCAGCTTCCTTCTCTGTGAAATGGGCAGCAAGGTTGTGGAGCGGAGCAGTACCGTCTGGATAGGGCTCAGCTCAGAATGGGCACACAGCAAGGCCTTCATGAATACCAGCAATGATGATTACTATTCCAGGCGGCTAAATGGGACCTCCTAGCTTCACTTCTGCTGCCTTCATGGCCACCAGAACTGGCTTCCCAAAGCACAGCTTTGACCATGGGTCCCTCCCCTGCTAGATTACTTGCTGTGGCTCCCCACTGCCCAAGTGTGGCTACTTATCTCCTGACCCTGGCATTCAAGCCCTTCTTGATCTGCCCCTGCCACCTTCTTCGGCCTCAGCAAATGCTCATTCTGGGCCAGGCATTAAGGACAGTGATGACAATAGACACGAGCCTTCATGGTCCTTTACAGGCTGTCAAGGAGTGCAGAGTAACACAGAGGTGCCTGGATGAGGGAGTGCAGGTGGGAACACACACAGGTGCCCAGGTCATTAACGACGGGGCACTGACCTTGTCTGGGAGTGTGTGAGGTTTAGTAAAGTCTGCCAGCAGGAAGTTTTGTTTGAACTGAGCTCTGAAGGAGGAGCACAAATTAGACAACGATGGCCGGAGAAGGACATTCCAGGCAAAGGGAACAGCTCGTGCAAAGAGCTGGAGGTGTGAAGACACATGGCGTGTTTGAGCCGAGCAACTCAAAATGTAGTCTGCGGACCAGCACAAATCCAAGCTGCTCGTTACCAGTCTGTGATAAAATAATTACAAAAAGTGAGCGTAGGCTTTTATAAACTTTCAGAGCCATTTGACAGAGAAATTTTATATCTGTGGACTCTAATAATACAACACTGGACTTGTATTTTGCGTGTCTGTTTCTATTCCAATTCATTTTCCTAACAATTCATTTTTATAGTATTTTACAAGAGTGTTGGTTCTTGACAGATTTTTTTTTTTGACTGAGCCACATGGCTTGCAGGATTTTAGTTCCCCGATCAGGGATCAAACCTGGGCTCCTGGGAATGAGAGTGCCAAGTCCCAACCACTGGATTGCCAAGGAATTCCCAGTGCTTGACAGATTTTTTTAAAAACTGGTCTTTCACCACATATAGTTTGAGAAGTACAGTGTGGAATTGACAGGTGGTTAGTGGGGCTGGGGCAGAGAGAGGGCAGGGGGGCACCCTGGGTCACACCCACTCCACTTACTCTCACCCAGAATGTTCTTATTTCTGCTCGCTTGAGGGACTCCTACACATCCCTCAAAGCCCAGCTGTAATGTTACCTCCTCCTCTGGGTTCCCACAGTCCCTGGGACGTCCATTGGCCCAGCACTGACTGCACTGCCATTACTGGGGTCAGGAGCTGTGTCCCCATAGGACTGGAATTCCTCAAGGGTGGGGCCATGCCAAATTCATGTCCAGAAGGAAAAGGAGTGAAGAGGTGAGAGACACACCCCCAAGAAAGGGGATCTAGAATCCCATTCTTTCTCCTCAGAGCCATGCAACTAAGGCTAAATCACAGCCGCACTTCTTAGCTTGAGGGGAAGGGTTGGGGTAGAGACAAGGGGCAGGTATAGGGTGGGTTGCCCTGTTCCCCTCCACAGTGGCTTCCCCTAACCTCCTCTCCCGGGGGGGGCTGCCCACTGAGGGAGGGGGAGCCAAGCCAAATGACAGGGGCCTCAGCTCTGTCTCCTACTGCCTCTGTCCACTTCTCCTCTTGGGGCTCACTGGGTACCTGTCGGGTACTCACTTATACTTCTACAGTATCAAGGAGGCAGAGTATCTTCTCTGTGTTCCTCCTACGACCCCTCCTGCTGGGTTAATCCCACCACTGCCCCAGTCCAGTCCTATAAGGCTGAATAAAACCCCCCATGGCTGCTGTGCGCTGAAGGGACAGCTCCCGGCTGAGAGAACTGCCCAGTGACCTCTCCACTGGGCAAGGGGACACAGCAGAGAATTCCTGGATTCAAATTTCTTGCTGTGTTATGTTAGGGAAGTCACAGTTCCTCTCTGGGCCTCAGATTCCTCCCCCAAGTAAAGCTGGGAAAATAAGTTCCCTCTCCAAAGGGCTGTAGCAAGGATTAAATTAGCCAGCATTTAGGAAAAGGTTTTGTCTATCCTCATGTCAAGTATGCTTACAATTCAGTTGTTGAGAAGTGGATTTGAGCAAAAGTCGGTTTTGTCCCTGTAACTGAAGACTGGCCTATGGCTTCAGTGCCTGGAGTCTGCAGGGCCTTACTGGGTTTGGGAGACAGTGTGGTCCAGGAACTGCCAAGTTGTCAAGAGGCCACTTGGCCTAAAATTCAAACACCACCCCCAACTTCAAGAGTTTTGGTATCCATCCAGTAGTTACCAAAATAAAACTAAAGTTAAATTTAAAGAAAACATTTTTAGCCAAATGTTGGGAGACAGTTCTTCCCAGGCCTCTTGCTTTTCTGCATGTCTTGCCTGCAGAGGCACTGACTGTCCTTGTTCCAGGCCATCTTGTTGCAGAGTGAACAGCCTTGGAGCATCCAGAGAGTGTTTCCCTCTGGAGCAGGGAAGGTGTGCTTGGTGCTCATTATAAGAGATCTGGATTCTCTAAGTTGGGGCTCCTCTCTTGGAAAACATCCCACTGTGTGTGCAGGTATTATCTGGCCCTCACTGCATCACCCCGTGGGAAGTGAGTGGGAGAACCAGTGCAAGAAAGTGGAGACACTCTGGCGACTGTGAGTAATAAAGTCCTTTGTCTCTGGCTCGTGTCTACCGCCAGCATCCATGAAACTAGCAGGCTAACTTGTTAGCTTACAAGTAGGGTAACATCTCAGTCAACTTCACAGTTCTTGACACGAAAAGGGCAAAATAGACACGTTTGGAAGAAATTATAAAAGAAAAGGATCCTCTCAAAAGCCACCAAATTATCTGGCTATTACAGAAAGGAAGACAGGAGAGCAGTGTGATTTAGAACACATGCTTTGGACACAGCAGGCCCTGAGTTCACATCCCAGCCCCACCAGGCCCGCCAAGCACGAAGTTGTGCATGGTGTGAATGGCACGAAGGTGCCAGGCTGGATGGGGGACTGTGGTCTCCCTGCACATGCCTATCCAAGCCATGGGTCCTGGTGGTGGGCCCGGCACAGGGCTGTGGCACCTAGAGGTGGTGCCTCTTTCTATTCTTCTTATGGTGGGGTGGAGGGAGGGGATTATAAGCACAAAATTTACATAAAAATATGGTATAGACTTGCGGCTGCATGTCATTATGTGAGAGCTTGGGCCAGTTACCTAACTTCTCCAAGCCTCAGTTTTCTTGCCTATAAAATGAGGACAAAGATCCCATACTTCACAAAATGGTTTAAGAATTTAGAGAACTAATGTTAAAAAAAAGAAAAGAGCTCAGCACAACGTCTGGCACGAAGGTGGTACGTGAGTATGGGAAACGTTATTCCATAAAAAACAATCAAATGCCACAAAATACTACATGGAGGTGCTGACAGATGACCTGGTTTGGGTAAAACACAGGACACGGGGATAGATGCTACTAGATGGTAAAGGGCTCTATCCAGGTAAGCTAGCCAAAGGATGCTGCCTCCATCACTGACTGGCCGAATGGTCTTAGGCAGGAATTGGTTTCCTCTCAGGAAGCCTCTGTTTCCTCACCTGTGAAATGGGATGAGAACTACCCCTGCCTTAGAACGTGTGGCCTTTTCATTGGAGGGACAGCCGGCGCCAGCCTATGCTAGATGTTCACGCAGGAGTGGGGTCCCATCCCGGCCTTTACTCCAGAAAGTCTACCTTGAGGAGCTCGGGTGCCTGTTTCTTGAGTTTCTCCATCTTCCACTCGTTCTCGCAGGGGTTGAGCGAGGAGGGCGGCGCGGTGCAGGAGCAGCGGCAGTCCGTGCCGGAGCTCACAGTCTCTACTGTGTAGAAGTCCTCCACTCGTGCCCGCCCGCTGCGCACCCGGCTGCACGCGTCCTTGCTCAGCGGCCGCATGATGCACTTGCAGCGGCAGTCTGAGCCCTCTGAGGTCATGCGCACCTGGTCCACGTCGCCGAACACCTGCAAGAGGGGCCCCGGTGAGCCGAAGGCCAGCGCTGGAGGGAGGGGGAGAGAAGGAGAGGGAGGGACAGGTAGCAGGATCCAGCCCCCCTGGCCTTTGGGGGCACCATTAGAGTGGCTGAGAAGGAAACAAATTTCCTTACAAGGAAATAGAAGCCTTATAATAATAACAACAATGAAAAGAGTAATGGCCGCTGTGACAAACAGTTTGGCTGTTTCTTAATAAGTTAAACATGAAATTACCATGTGACCCAATAATTCTACTCCCCTGGGTATATACCTAAAGAATTGAAAACAGGTGTTAAAGCAAGGACTTGTACAGGAATGTTCACAGCAGCACCATTCACAATAACCACAAGGTAGAAACAACCCAAAGGTCCATCAACTGATCAATGCATAAACAAGGTGTGGTATAGCCCCACAATGGAATATGATTCAGCCATAAAAAGGAATGAAGTACTGATACATGCTACAACATGGATGAACCTTGAAAAATATTATACTAAATGAAAGAGCCACTTATATTAATATCCAGAATAGGCAAATCCATAGAGAGAAAAAGCAGATTAGTGGTTCCCAGGATGTAGAGAGAGGAGCAAATGGAGAGTGTTTGCTTAATGGGTACACGGTTTCCTTTTGGAGTGATGAAAATGTTCTGGATCTAGGTAGTGGTGATGGTTGCACAGCATTATGAATGTACTACATAAATGCCATTGAGTTGTACACTTTCAAATGGTTAAAGTGGTAAATTTTATGTTATGTGTATTTTGCCACAATAGTAAAAAAATATGAATGGAGACCTTTTACGGAGCACTTACTACATCCCAGGTTTCAGGTGCGTTACACCCTTTAATAATATCTGTGTATGGGGGGGGGTATCGTTACCTCCAAAGTCCTTAGCCTGGCCTTCAAGGCCTATGTGAGCTGACACCCTCCCTCAAGGCCCTCCTTTTGCCACTCTTTCCTTCACTCCACTCCACCCTCAGGGGCCTTTGCGAATTTGGTACCCTCATCCTGAAACCCCTATCCCTCATATTCCCTGAGTTCATTCCCTCACATTAACTTACACATTACCTCCTCTGAGAAGCCTTCCCTGACCACACACCTCCCATTTCTCTCTGTCCCCTTATGTAGTGGCTTTGCTTTTCTTTATTGCACGTACTACCATCTGAAATATCATATCTGTGTTTTCTTATTTTTTGTCTCCCCTACTCTACTGAAGGCACCTTTAGAGGCAGGGACTTTGTCTAGTTCCCTCCTATATCCCCAGAACAGTGCCTGCTTGGCTGAGAGTAGGAGCCCTGGAAATATCTGTTGGATAAACAAGCCCGTATTTTACAGACACTCTAGAGCACAGGGCTAAGAGCATGGTGTCTGGAGCCTAAGCCAGTAACTGTGAGATTGTGGGCAACCCAATTTTTCTATGCCTCTGTTTCCTCATTTGTAAAATGGGCTCCTGCCTCACGGAGTTGTCGTGATGATTAAATGAGTTAATATAGGTAAAGAACAGAGCCTAATTAATAGTGAGTGTGTCTTAACTGTGAGCCATTATTAATACAGCTAAAGAAACAGAGGCTCAGAGAGGTGAAGTCACAAGTTCACACAGCTTCACCTGGGAACATCCAGCTTTGGATATCTGCCTCCAGATAGAAATCACTGGTTTATGCTGCTTCTCCTACAAATCTGTTTCCCCAAATCCTGTGTGACCTTAAACAGGTTACATAACCTCTCTGAGCCTCATTCCCTCAGTGGTAAAATGGATGACTCTCCATACCCGGCCTCCTCATAGTGAGGCTCAAATGAGATACATGACCTCCATTTAGTGGTTTCCCTTCCCTCCTCCCTTTTCCTTCGATCCCACCCTGGGAGGCCACATATCCAGTGTCTAAGTGTGGTCACTGGTCCCTGGGGCAGCAGGACTTTGTGCCTGCAAGAGTCAGCTTGGTGAGATCAGCGGTAGGTGCCAGACTCAGTCACCGCCTCCAGCCTACCTTGCCCTCACACACCAGCCGGGCTCTCTGAGCCCCAGCCAGCCACTGCCCTAGCTGGTTCAGCCAGCCCATCCTGGGCTTCCAGGCTCTCAGGACACAGCTATTTATGGCTCAATCAACAAACCAACACCGCAGGCCTCATGGCTACTAAGCTCTCACTGAAGCCGCCAGGACCCAGGTGAGTTCAAGGCTCCCTTGGGCTTTCTGCCAAGCCCAGCCCCCATGAGTGTCCCAGTGCCCTCTGGGGAAGGGCAGCAGATACTCCATTTCTGCTCTGAGCCCTCAGACACCTGTTTGAAACCCTGGCCTCAGCCAGACTCTGGGTGATAGCTGGAGGTGCAGAAGAAATAGAGGTACATCCTTGACCTTCTCAACCATGAGAGAAGCTGATATAGTGAGCTCTGAGATCACAGAAAAAGACACCCATGAAGACTGCTCAGAGGAGGGCACCCCAGGGGACATCTCGAAGCACGAGTAGAGCATTCCAGGGAGAGCAAGTCATATATGCAAAGACAAGCAAGGGCCTGGCACTTTGGGGGCTTGGAGGAGGTTGACTCTGGCTGGTGCCTGCAGAGAGCCTGGGTGGCAGGAGCTAAGGCTGGGGGTGGCAGAGCCCGCTCGTGGAGGGCCCTGAAAGTTGGCTGAGGATCTGGACTTATTCCTGAAAATACTGGGGATTCATGAAGGTTTTTTTTTGTTTGTTTGTTTTCTTTGTTAGTTTCTGCTTTATAACAAAGTGAATCAGTTATACATATACATATGTTCCCATATCTCTTCCCTCTTGCATCTCCCTCCCTCCCGCCCTCCCTATCCCACACCTCTAGGTGGTCACAAAGCACAGAGCTGATCTCCCTGTGCTATGCGGTTGCTTCCCACTAGCTATCTATTTTACGTTTGGTAGTGAATATATGTCCATGCCACTCTCTCTCTTTGTCACATCTTACCCTTCCTCCTCCCCATATCCTCAAGTCCATTCTCTAGTAGGTCTGTGTCTTTATTCCCGTCTTGCCACTAGGTTCTTCATGACCTTTTTTTTTTTTTTCTTAGATTCCATATATATGTGTTAGCATACTGTATTTGTTTTTCTCTTTCTGACTTACTTCATTCTGTATGACAGACTCTAGGTCCATCCACCTCACTACAAATAACTCAATTTCGTTCCTTTTTATGGCTGAGTAATATTCCATTGTATATATGTGCCACATCTTCTTCATCCATTCATGAAGGGTTTTAAGTAGGAGAGAGCCAGGGTCAGATCTGCATCACGGGACACTCACTCAGGCTGCCTTGTGGACAGACGGTGGGTGGAGGAAGCAAACCTGGGGTGCAGAGCCCAGGGAGGAGACATTTACTGAGAACTCACTGAGTGCTGGGGAAGTGTGGGGCAGTGGTTAGGAACACAGCCATGGGCCACCTACAGCTGTGTGCTCTTGGGTAGATTACTTAACTTCTCTGTGCCTCAGTTTCCTCATCTGTAAAATGAGGGTACTGCTAGTGTGTACCCAACAAAGGACTGTGTGAGAACTGAGAGACGGAATACCAGGAATATGTTGTAGTTGTTATTATTACCACCAAGAATCCTGACAGGGGCTTGTTTTTCCCTTTGTTTTTCCACGTGGGTACATTGATAGATATTCTTAGCAGTGTCTTCCAGATGAGGAAATAGCCCTGGAGCCATCAAATGACTCGTTCAAGGGGATCAGAGCCCAGGGTGGGGAGACTTGCTGTCCCCTGGAGGCTGAGGAGGGTGGGGAAGGAGGTGGCTACGGGTGGAAGCTTTGTCCTGGGTTGTCTGTGGGCGAAGTGTACCCTGGGCCCTGCTGGGCAATTCTCCCTGTCTGTGAACGCGGACAGCCAGGCTCAGATGCTGTATATTCTTTAGATCGCTGCTACTACCGTAAGCCTGCCTTCTCTTTGAGACTTCTGGGCCCCCTTCCCGGCTCTGCTGGAACCCCTAGCCAGCCCCACCCACTCCCCCAGGTGGGGGTAAGAGCCCAGTGAGGGGATGTGGGTGTGTTCTGTGTGGCCAGGCCAGAGAGGCCTCTTCCTCAGGACTCACCCATAATCCAACGCCCATCCCCACCAGCAGCGGCCTCCACATCAGACTGCAACATTCCTTCGCTCCTCAGATGAGGTGCTACGTCCTGATGGGGGCGGCCAAGGCCCTGACACAGCCCAGGAGTCAGGAGTGGAGTCGGAAGAGAGCCTCTGCTCCAGCCACGGCTGCCAGGAGCCCAGGCAGGCCCCTACCTCCTGTGGTTACTATGTCCTGTGCTGCTTGACTGGAGGAGGCAGAGCACCATGGAAAGGAGCCAGGCCTGGGCTCAAATCCCAGCTCCCACGTGTCCTCCCCGCATGACCTTGACCCCTCTGAGCCTCAGCTTCCTCCTCTGTAAAATGGGGAGGATAACAGTCCTTTCCTCATAAGCTTGTCCTGAGGCTAAAATGAGTCAATGCATGCAGAGTGCCTGGCATAGAACAACTGCTGCCTACTTGCTACTGAAGTTGCTCCCAATAACCCTCCCTCACGTTTGTACATCATTTTCTACCTCTTTGCTCTCACCACAACCCCACCTTGGAGAGGAGAAATCTGAGCATCAGAGAAGATGAGGGGCTTGCCCAGGGTCACACAGCACAGGCTGACTCCGAAATTTAGTTCACATGCTCTTCCTCCTATGACCACCAATAATCACCAGGCAAGGGCTTCTCCACCAGCAAATGAGCTGGGATAGAGATGTTGGCCCTGGATCAGGCCTTGGTGGGGCAGGGGAAATGGGGCTCCCACTGGGCCTGACCCACCTTGCCCTTGGCCTGAGGGCTGGAGTTGCTGCCTCAGCCCCCCATCCCTCCCTGCAGGCTTGCTCAGCACACACTGCTGCCAAAGACCCCAGAAGTGTGGGTGGCTTGTGCTTAAAAAGTTCCCTAGCAATTTGCAAGGAAATCCCACAATAAGATGGCGAGAAGGTGTACTTGATATTTCTGAAGAGAGATGGATAAATCTGGCCAGAATGGGGAAGAGGGGGTTCAACCGATAAAATGTTCTAGAAACAGAACAGTTTCAAATTGTGTCACCTTGAGGTTGAATCTTCCCTATTCTCTCATGGCCAGCCCAGATTCACTGAGAGGCAGTTTCCATGTCCTCCTGCAGGGAAAGACCTCCCCTAGAGCCCATGCTCAGCTGGACACCTCCCTCTGGATACACCCCAAAGGTACCCCAAACTTAATCCATCCAAAACTGGGCCCAGCATCTTCTCCCAAACCCGTGTCTACCTACCTTCCTGCCCAACCCAGGTCTCTGAGCCTCCTTCTTACTCTGGAACCCATCAGTCACGTTCTTCCGATGGATGCTTCATTCTAAATATCTCCTACCTCAATCTCTTGGTCTCTACTCCCCGGCCGCAGCCCGAGCTCAGGTTGCATCAACTGCTACCTGGGCAATACAGGAGCCTCCTCTCTGCTGGATTAACCTTCCAAAAGCTCCTTTTTGATGATCTGTTATTCTCTTGCTCCACAAACCTCCATGAGTTCTCAACTAGGGGATGTGCCTCAGAATTACCTGGGGTGGAAGGACTTGGAAAATGCAGATGCCCTGTCCTTACTCTACATCCCTTCACTCAGACTCTCTCAGGCTCCCCAGGTATTTGGATGCCCACTAAAGGCTGAGAATCCTGGAGCCCCAGGGATCTCCAAACTCCCCAAGTTCCCTATCTTGGATTTTTCAGCAGCCCCAACCTGACTCTTCTGAGCTTCAGTGTTCAAGTCTGTCAAATGGGGAGGGAGCACTGAAGTCTTAGAGTGTTGTGTGAGATCCTGAATGTAAATCCTGGGCAGGGGGCTTGGCACCCAGGATGCTCTTCGCATGCCCCAGCCAATAGGAGAGATGGAGCAAGACCTTCCCTGCAGCGAGACCCCATGGGGCCTCACTCGGTCCCACACTCTTTGTGTGCAGAAGGAGGACTCCATCACTGTGCAGCCCTTGCCTGCTCTGGAGCCTGTTTCCAGTTACACCCACAGGCAGAAGCTCCCTGAGTGGAGGGGCAGCAACACCTAAGCCTCCAGGACCGGCCTGGCCTGGAACATCTGATCCAGCCTGGGACACCACCGCCTGCCTGTGCTAGCCCCTCCTGCTCCCCTGGCCCAGCTCCCACAGGCCTTGGCCTCCCCACTGTCCTCGGGCCTCTAATCAGCAGCAGGGCTGACCAAAGACCCCCCTCCCACCCCAGGATGCATGGGGAACATGAGGTGCCAGCAGCCCTTTCACAGATGGGGAAACTGAGGTAGAGATGGGGAATTCTCAGCCACATTCCTAGGACACGCAGCAAAAATCAGGTTCCCAGAGGTCTCTCGTGCTGTGCCTGGGTTTCATGTGGTTACCTGTCTGTCCACCCTAACCTTCACACTGGGCAGTCCCTCAGATATGCCAGGGAAGCTGTGAACTCCTTCTCCCACTCCCAAGATGGGCAAAGCACTTCCTTAGATGGAAACCCCAAGTCCTGCTTAGGAGAGACCTTGTTATAAACACAAAATTAAAACACGCTGAGTGAGGAGCTGGCCAAGACCACAGAGTTCCTTGGTGAGTACTGGGGTTGAGCTGCCCCTGTACCCCTGAAAGTACTGGGCAGAAGGCGAGGCTGGACCGCCCAGGAGCAGGAAGTCTGAGGAGGGGCCAACTTAACCCTTTAGGGCCCTAGATAGATTTCAAGTCCCAGACTGGCCTTCCAAAGGGCTCTCCCCTCACCCTCAGAAAATAGGACAGGCTTGAAGAGGAAGGAGGATTGTTGGGGGAGGGAGGGTGATAATGAAAACAGCTCTCTCTCCAGAGCCAGCAGGAGTCCGGCTGTGCTGAGGAATGCAGAGTAAATTCACCCATCACTTGATTTTTATTTTTCCCAGCTGGCTGAGTGGTGTGGGGTGGGAGGTGTCTGGGGGAGGGCTGTGCTGAATCCCCCAGCTGCTTCATCCTCCGAACTCTAGGATGTGCCTCCCCACCCCACCAGCCCCAGCTTGCCCTGGGACAAATAAACACACACACACACCCCCAACCTAGCAAGTGTTTGGCTGACTCACTACGTAAACAGGGTGTTGGGTTTTCTTTGTCTTTGCTTTGCTTTGAATGTGAGCCCTCCCCCACAAGCTCTACAGCCCTCTGCATGGCTCAGAGGATGCCTGAGACCAAATATTCCTCCCAGCCAGAGAGATGAGAGGTGGCAGAGTGCTGACCAGGTTATCTGGGGTTTTTTGCTCACTTGTTCCCCTACCTGAGCCAGGTCAGGGAATCCTAGAAGGCCCTATATGGAAGGGAAGTTGGGGAGACAATGTTTTTCAGATGGGGGGACTGAGGTCCAGAAACAGTCAGTGACTTGCCCACGGTCACACAGACAAAAAACAACAAAGGGCCAGAACCCAGGTTTTTTTGATCCACAAGCTAGCTGTCTTTCTATACATCCTAATTTCCCCATCTGTAAAATGGGAATGATACTCATTCCCTCCTTGTCTTTGGAGCACGTGGTTAGGACTGCAGCTCACTTGTTTGCATACCCTGAGCTGAATCTTCAGGCTGAAGGTCTGCCAGTGCCCACTGCTCATATACTTACCATGTGGCTAGTGACCTCTGCCCTTTACCTGCCTGTGGACAGGGCAGCCTCACCTCCTACCCAGGAAAGAGGCTGGAGAGACATCAAGAGAAGTCACTCTTACTCTCATGCTCTGCAGTACCTCCCTCCTGCCTCTCACTTGCCCCCAGTCCCAACCCAGTCCTCACCGGGTCATTTCTAGAACATCTTCAAGAGGTCCCTGCTCTGACTGACCCTAAGTGCTTCTCCTCTCTACATTCTGGATCACACTCCCTTTTGGGGTCTCTGTGGTAAGATTTTAAAATCACAGTATCATTTATTGGACACCCACTAGGTGCCAGAGTGGTGCTAAGCATTATCTAGGCCTGATCTCACTAATCTAGAGATCATAAAGGCCCAAGGTCACCTAGCTGAGAGATGGAGGCAGGATTTGAACCCAGGTCTGCCGGACACCAGTGCAGATCCTTTCAGCCATAACTGAGAACAGCTCAGTCACTTCTGGAGACACCGTGTCTTCTGGAGGGTGCATCAGATCTCTGGCAGGAACACCAGAGGTCAGGAGAGTGGCCAGCCCAGCTGGGTTCATTGGGTCCCCCGTATGGCCTGAAAGCCTTGGCCCAGGTCCTGCTGCAAACCTAGGAGTCGCTAGGTAGCAGTTAGCCAGGGGTCTGTCCCCACGTGGGTCAGCCTCCCATGGAAACTTTGAGCCAGATCTCCAGGCTGCCCCTGCCCAGCGCTCCCGGGAATCCCCTCCCTAGGCTGGGGACTGCATCTCCCTGTCTGGGCCGCCTTTAAGCTCCCAGCGCCCCTTCTCCCTGGCCCGGGGTTTCAGTACTGACCTCCTCCCCGCACTGGACTGTGTCCAGCGCCCCTTCCAGAGGCTCGGGGTCCCAAGCACCCTTGCCATCTACCTCCAGCCCTTCTTCCCCCACGAGCTCCTCTCCCGGGGTCCCTGCCCCTGCGGCCTCCCTGTTAAGTCTTCCCTCTCTGGGTCCTCTGTTCCTGGCCCAGACATCATGCTTAGCCCGCACCCCCAGCCACAGCGCCCCCTCGCGCCAGGCTACACGCCGAGCTGCGTCCGGGTCGGAGGGCCGCACATACCTTACTGTCAGCGCGCACCGGGCTGGCACGCAGCAGCAGCAGCAGAGGCAGCAGGAGCAGAGGCAGTGGCCGGGGCGGGAGGGCGGCTGCGGCCATGGCGGGACGGGCAAGGCGGGCACAGACAGTGGGCGCGGAGGCCGGGAAGCGCGGGCCGCACTGCTAGCCGGGCGCCGCCGCCAGCTCTACCCGTCCCGCGCGCCCCGTGTCTGCCCGCTGCTCCCCGCCCCGCGCCCCCTCCCGCGCCGCTGGGGGCGGAGCTAGGATGAAGGGGGGGCACCCCACCCCGCGGGCCCGCTCTCAGCCGGGCCTCTTTGCCATTGGGCGGCTCTCCAAAGGGCATCCCTGCAAGGAGACAAAAAAGGGTCTTGTTCGGAGCCCGCAGGAGCAGCGGGGGCAGTGAGAGGAGCGCGGGCTCCCTACACCGAGTGAGGTCCTGTTCTTTGAGATGTGGGACCTTGGACGTGTCTCTTCACCTCTTTGAGCTTCAGTTTCCTCGTCTGTTAAATGGGGAAAACAGTGCTTTCCTTTTGGAGTTGGTTGTAAATTTCAGATGAGTGATGTTTCCAGGGCAGGAGAACCTTTGAGCTCTCTAAACACCCAGACCCTGCCAGCTCTACCCTTCTCAAGGCTCAGACGCCTCTCTCCTGCATGTTCCATTTCTTCCTCCCTCCGAGATCCCTCCCATCAACCCCCAACTTAACTCCAGCACCTCCAACCTTTTAAACACCCTCCGCATCCGCCTGAGGGAGCGCCTCGTTTCTCCGCTTCCTGGGCAACAAAACTTTCCCGAGGAGCCATCTGCGGTCGCCAATCCTCAAATTCCCTGCTCATCCCCTCGCTCCAGGGGTCTTCAGTCTCACTATGGAAATGCCTTGTTGGGGTCTCTGGGCCCTCCTGCAACCCAACCCAAAGCGGCACCTCTCTACCCTCTCAGAATCGACGGCTCTTTATCACGCCCCCTTCTCCAACTCTCCTCTCTCGGATTTGCCCTCGGATCTCACCGCGGACGACTCAGTCACTTCTGCAAGTCCTTCTGCCTCTGTGCACGCCGTGGGGGGGTGGGGGGAGGGGGAGTGGACCCCCTTTTCTAACCGCTCCTGACTATGTCTGTAGATTACCCCTCCCCTGAGCCCAAGAAGGCTCCTCTTGTGCGTGTTTGCCTGGCTTTGTAAACATCAACTGCTCAAAAAGGGACACTGATTTGTGCCCTCCAGTGTTGCTACCTTCCACGCCTACCCTATCCTTACTTTCCAGCACTTCCCCTTCCTGCACTCCTCCATCCTCTTCATTTTCCTCATGGAATTTATCACTTTATGAACTATATTGTTGGTATGTGTTTCTTTGTGTCTGTTCATGCCTTCTCTTGTGGGAGAGGAATAAGGCCTTCCTGTCCACATACTTCGTCCACAAGCAGCTAGCTCAGTGGCTCTCAAAGTGTGGTCCCTGGACCAGCAGCCTCAGCATCACCTGGGAACTTGTTAGAAATGCAAATATAAGGCCTCAACCCAGACCTAAGGAAGCAGAAGCCCCTCCAGGGGTGGGGCCCAACCATCTGTGTGTTTCTTTCTTTTTTTTTTTTTGGCCCCACCGCGCGGCTTTTGGGATCTTATTTCCCTCTCTAGGGATCGAACCCATGCCCCTTGCAGTGGAAGCATGGATTCTTAGCCACAGGATCGCCCGGGAAGTCCCAACAATCTGTTTGTTTGTTTTAAAGAAGGTTTTTTTAAAATCAGGGCTGTGAAATGATCCAATTTTCTTTTTTCTTTTCTTTTTTTTGGCTGCGTTGGGTCTTCATTGCTGCACGCAGGCTTTCTCCAGTTGGGGCGAGCGGGGCTACTCTTCGTTGTGGTGCGCGGGCTTCTCATTGCGGTGGCTTCTCTTGTTGCAGAGCACGGGCTCTAGGCGTGTGGGCTTCAGCAGTTATGGCTCCCGGGCTTAGTTGCTCCGCGGCATGTGGGATGTGGGATGTTCCCGAACCAGGGATCGAAACCGTGACCCCTGCATTTGCCGGCGGATTCTTAACCACTGCGCCACCAGGGGAGTCCCCAACCTGTGGTTCTTAACCAGCCCTCCAGGGGATTTAAAATTTGAGAACCACTGGTTCAGCACAAGGTCAGGTGGTCCATAACTCTCAGCTGAATTAAAGAATCATGTGCAGTAGGTGTTCAGTACAAATTAGCTTCTTTCATAACTAGAGATCCCCTGGGAGGGCTAGATTAGTGTACAAAACAAATATGGTGTGTGTTCTTATGTGCACAATCTGGGAATGGACACAATTAATGGATAAGGAGGAGAGCCAGCTGCTGGGAATCCAGTAAGGAGAAAGGCTTACTTTTCACTGAATACTTTTTTGCAACCTGGGAATTTTGCAATGTGTTTCCTATCTATTCAGATAATAGAGAAAATGTACTTAAAACAAACAGAACCTGGTGGGGGTTCCCTTTCCCAGCCCTTTCTCCCCATGCAGCCTGGCTGGGACACTCTGGCTAGGTCCTGGAAGAGCAAGGCTGCTGTCATCAGAGAACTCTGCCCCCCCTGCTGGCTGTTCTCCCACATGGCCCCATGGTTTCCTCTGGCTTCCTCCTTTTCACCCTTGTCTCCTGCACTCTGTCCCTGGGTAGGCTCCAGTCACAGTGAATTTTCTGTTTCAACATGGCCTCGGGACCTTTGAACAGGCTGTTCCTGCCCCCTGAAGCTCTCTCTCTCCACCCACTGTGACTCACTCCTACTCATCCTTCCATCTTCAATGCTCATTATCCCCCGGTCACTGCCCCTGACCAAAATGAGCCCTGTCACACACTCCCATAGCACCAGGAACTTCTAAGCGTGTTCTCAGTCGTAGCACTTACGTGTAATTGTGGGTATGTGATTATTTTGTTTGATTAGTGTCTGTCTCTCCCACCACAGAACAAGGCCCTCATGATGGAGCCCATACCTGCCTTGTTCTTAGCTGTAGCTCTGACAGGTTGTTTGTCTACCTCTGACCTCAGCACTCCCCCCACCCCCAGATCCTTCATTCTCCTTAGATATTTTCCTTCCTAGCTCTTTTGTCATTTGTCCTGCTGATGGGGGGAGTCTTTTTCACCTGTCCTTCTGAGACTGTTTTCTCATTTGTAATTTGGGGAGAAAAGTATTGACCTCTCAGGATTGTTCGGGGGACAATGTAAGGGAAAGGGTCCATAGTAGGTGCCTACCTCACAGGACCCTATCTGCTTAGAACAGTCAATGGCTGGGGTCTCCGTACACAGTCATTTCCCTCACCTTTCTCAGTTTTGTGGTAGTTGACTCTTCCCAAAAAGCATTTTCAGAAGAGAAGTAACTGGGAATTAGGACCACTCTTTAAATAACATTAGTAACAGGTCCCATTTATTAAGCCAGACCTTATATTAATTGCTTTGCATGCATCATCTTATTTGATTCTCATAACAATCCTGTGAGGTAGTAACTATCACTATTATCCCTCTCCCCTTAGAAACCAGGACTTTGAGGCTTGGAGGTAACCAAAGTTGTAGTTATTAAGTAGAAAAATCAGATATGTTTTATTTGTTTTTTCACCCACTCAGCAATTATTTATTGAGTGTCTACTGTGTTCAGGTTCTGTGCTCAGCAGTTGGGGTTATAATGATGAGAGTGAGAAAAAAGGGAGATCTAGAAAGGCTTTTGGGAGGAAGTGACAACAGAGCTGGAGTCTGAAGCATGAGGAGGAGCTACTTCCAAGGGCTGAGCATTTGGCTGAACTTTTCTGTCCATCTTTGAGAGTCTATTTAGAATTTCATCCACCACTGAAACCCCAGTCCTTCTGGAGGTTTCTGCAGTGCCACTTAGCCCCTGATTGGATCTCCAGGGAAGGGGAACTCACTGCCTCCAGAGGTCTGTGACAAAAGCAAGTTTTGGCTCTAGGAAGACCACCTGGTCCTAACTCATTTTAGAACCCAGAGCTCAGGGAATGGCCCAGAAGATCCATCTCCTCTGTCTCCCTCCCCCCGGCCCCCAACTCTAAGGGCTCCCCTCCCCCTCTGGGGCTGGGGAATGGTAGTGGGGAAGCAATCACAGAGAGATCATTTCTCACAGTCCACAGAGAGTTCAGAGAGTTCAACAGAGCAGTAAGGGAACACAGAGGGGAACTAGATGTTCCCTGGTGGGAGATATTAATATCCGTGAGGGGATATTTGAACAGGATCTTGAAAGATGAATAGGAGTTTGGGATTGGGTTGGGTGAAGCCAGTAGTGTGAAGGAGCCAAGTGTTCAGGTTCAGGTGTCTGACCGACTGGCTTTGGAATCCCCATTACTGATGGGTGATTTCATCAGTGTGTGATAGCGGCAATATTGGAGCTACCTCATAGAGCAGATGTGAGGTTTAGAGAACATAGCGTTAATGTAAATCTCTCAGACCGGTAGCCCGAGCAGATTAAGGATGCAGTACAGGTTAACCGGTGTCGGTAAGGAACAGCCAACCCGTAAATGCAGGGAAGCACTGCAAAACATCCTGCCTAGCGGGTGAGGGAAGGGGTGTGATGGGAAATCTGGCAGGGGTCAGACCAGGCAGGGGTGCGAATGCCAGGATGAGGACTTGAAAATTAAGCAAGCAATGACATAGAGGAGCCAACTGATTGGTGGGCGGGGTGGGGGTCAGGGTGGGGAATGGGCAGCCAGTGAGGAAGCTGCAGCATAACCCAGCAGAGTAGAGGCGGGGAAGGAACCAGTGTTCTTGTTCTTTGTTTTCGAACAGGCCAGGTAGAGCTTAGTTAGACCTTGGGAGGCAGCCGCGATGAGCCCTTTCCTGAGAGGGTCACTGAACGCGGACGCCCCCGGCAGGCCCAGAGGCTGGAGGCCGCGCGCCACCTGGTGGCCGCAGGAGGTGGGCTCAGCAGCGGAAATTGCAAAATCCGGGATTTTGCTCTGGGAAACTGAGGCAAGGAGCGGGTGTGGGGGAGACTGGGATCTTCCAATTGGACCCCGTCCCTATTCCAACCCCACTTTACAGATAGGAAAGCTGAGGAGAAGGGAAGGCGAACAAGACCGGGTAAGGACCCTCTCAAACGGAGGGCTTCAAGACCTCAGGAGTCAAGAGTCTGAGTTTCTTTATCGGCATCAATGGCCTGAAGCTTAGTTTGCCATTCTGTTCTTTGGGCAGCGGGAGAATGAAAGAGGAGGAAGAGAAACTTTAATCTTTCCCGCCCACCCGGAGGTAAAAGCTTTAAAGAGTACCCCGGAAAGCAGAGTTTTATAGATTCCATTTGCATACGAACGCAGTCACCTCGAGTTAAACTCCGGCCCTTTAATCTCGGGTCCGATTTGTCCCGAAGCCGCGGAGGAAGGCCCTCGTGAATACCCCAGGCTCCGCCCCCTATAAGCCCCGCCCACAGGGCTGGGCTTCATTGCACGTGCTCACCCGGCTCCTTCGCGATCCGCCTCCTAGGAAAGACTCATTCTCGGGGCGGGGGGATACGAGGCGTCGTAGGGAACGTTGAACATGGAAAAACCACAATAAAGAGAAGGCCCTGAAGCAATCTTTATTCAATTTTCACCATAAGTTTTCCTCAGGGTTCATGATATTGACAGGCCTTGGCCTTCCCTTCTCAAGGTCGCTTTTCCTTCCTCCCACCCCTTCAGTTGGTGGGGTCCCGCGTGGCCGGCCTCGCTCGGCGGACTCCAATTCCCAGCGTGCCCTGCAGGGCAGTGCGTGGCAGCGGCACGTGACGTCGGGGGTGGGAGCTGGCCAGTGCTGAGGGGGCGCGGCGCGGAGGGGCGCGGAGCCGGGCGGCTCGGGGCCCAGAGAGCGCCGCGGCCGGCAACCCGCCGGCCCCTGACAGCCCCCTCCCCCCCGGCGGACGACGACGACGACGAGGGTGCCGGTCATGGCGGAGCAGCGAACCGAGCGCGGGCCCTGAGCACCACCGCATGGAGCGGGACGAACGGCCGCCTAGCGGAGGGGGAGGCGGCGGGGGCTCGGCGGGGTTCCTGGAGCCGCCCGCCGCGCTCCCTCCGCCGCCGCGCAACGGTGGGTGAGGGGCGTGCAGAGTCTCGCCGGGCAAGAACCAGCCTCCTGTCCCCTACCCCGGGGATTCCCCTCCTCTCAGCCGACTCTCACTCTGGGAAGCCGCGGCGGCCCGGGATCCCCTCAGCGCGGACCTTCACCCCGGTCCCCCTCGGCGCGGACCCTCCCTCTCCTCCCCCTCCTTCCCGGTTCCCCTCCGCGCGGATCCTCCCCCTGCCTGGTTTCCTCCACCCCGACCTTCGTTTTCCCCTCCCCTCTGTCCCCTCAGCACAGGCCTCCCCTCCCCCCGTCCCTCTGCGCGAATCCTCCCCCCTCCCCCAGGTCCCCTCTGCGCCGGCCCCTCTCGCTCTCTCCCGGTCTCCTCACCTCGAGTCCCGTCAGTGGGGAAGCCCCCCTCCCCCTCGGGTTCCCTCTGGTCCGAGCCTCCCCTTCCCCCCTCCGGGGACCCCTCTGTGGGGGTCTCTCCCCCAAAGGGTCCCTTCGGCGCCGAGCCTCTTCCCCTCCCCCCCACAAGTCTCCCCCACGCGGGTCCCTCCTCCCTCCGCGGACTCTCCCTCTGCGCCCTGCCGCCGCCACACCCTCGACCCCTTGGTTTTCTCTGCCCCTCACCTTTTTGGAGCCTCTTTCCCTCTCCTCTGCGGTGCCGCGCTTCCGTTGCTGCCCCAGCCTCCACCTCGGCGCCGATCCCCAGTTCCGTAGCTACCGGCTCAGCGGTTCCCTTTCGGACCCCGCACCCCGCTTCTCTGCGCTCCTTCCCCGCGCTCTCCTGCCCGCCTGCCCCCCCCGCCCTGCTCAGCCCCTTCTCCCCGCTGGCTCAGAGTTCTGGCCCGACCGGGTGCCCGGGACACCTGCCTCTTCCCTTCTTACACCCGCCTGTCCCGGCCCGCGCCTGCCCAACCTCAGTTCTCCTCTTCCCTTTCGCGATCCCGGAGCCCAGGCCCGGAGGATTCCTCACCTGGCCCGGCCCTTCCCACCGCTCTCTCCCTGCCCCCACGTCCGGGCCAAGTCCTCAGGTTCCTCGGGGCTATGGCTGGGCCCGACTCACCCTCCTCCCCCCGGCTCTCTGCTACCCCCGCAGGGTGTTTTATTTGTATCTGTTTGATATTTTCCCCCTCAGTGTTTGCCGCGGAATGTTTTTATTGGTAACGTGTAAGGAGCTTTTGTGAGGTCGTAAAAGGTGAACTTTTGAACTTGGAAAGCGCCCTGGAGCAATTAGCGCAGGCGATAGCCCCGGGAGGCCTGCATTACAAAGGGTGCTCGTACCGGCCCGCAAACGCTTCGGCGGCAAACCCGATTTATTTATTTATTTGCCCTGCCTTCCACCTTTCACATCTCCTCATTTCCGAATAAAGGGCAGGCTCTCGGAGATCCGTGTCTCCTCCCCTCTCTGCGCCATAAACGCGCAATTCTCTGAAAGATCTAGGACCGAACAGTGTCTAACAAGTAACAGATTTCAAATTGAATGCGAACACCCGGGACAGTTAGGAGGCACTAAAAATTAATTGCTTTAGCAAGAAGTTTCTCAATCAGCACAGTGACCTGGCAGGTGTGAAGAAAGTAACCTGAAAATAGGTCACTTGGGCGCTCAGTTGTTGAATGAATGAGGAGCTACGCAAGGGGAGAAATCTTGGGGGGGATCTGCGCCTTTATAAATTTATTAACTCGTCAAACATTTATTGCCAGTTGAGTAGATCTGGTATTTTTTTTTTTTTTTTTACTAGTTAAGGGAAAAGTCTGTTTCGAAGAGAGCCTGCTTAACTTCACTTAATGTTGCTGACCAAATAGTGATATGTTTTCAAAGCTCTTGTCCTTTTCTGAGATGTCTGTGATGTGTGGTATCTAGGTGGCTGGCAGTCCCTTGGGATGTCTTTGGAGACTAATTTCTGAATGTGAACATGTTTGAGATCAATAAAATCCCGTGTCACAAAGGAGGAGGCTGGAATCCAGTTAGGGTAGAAGGAGACAGTATCATAGGAACAAAGGATTTCTTTAGTGCTTTTGACTTGTAACGTTTTAAGAGGCGATTTGGTTGGTGTTAGTGTGTTAAAGTTGTAAATCGTGATGTAAAATTTATCATGCTGATTTTTTACCCAAGTCCCAGATCTATATTATGGCCCATATTAGTGTGTGTATTTTCATAATGCCTTTCTGTGTGTCTATACTTCCTGTATCCACCTGTGCGACACATAGCTGATGGATTGTACTACAGACAGTACTTTCAATTCTACTTGAGAATATTGTTGTAAGGGAAGCCTAGGAACTGCATTTGCTATTAATTATTCATTAGTACATTTTAAAGAACTCAGTGGTAATTTTAAGTCTTAATCAAATTTCCCTTTCACAGCCTCATTTCCTCAATCGGTCTGGACCATTTAAAAGAATGTTATCAAGCAATACATTTAGGCTAAGGTGGCATCAGTCCAATTTAGTGCTACAAATATTTCCTTTTTGTTGAAAACAGAATGGGATTTTGGCAGTTTGATGGGCTTTAAAGAAAATATGTGAAACATTAGACTGTTGTGGGAAGTTTTATTTTCTAGTGTAAAAATGAGCATTGTCTACTGTTTAACAATCTGTGTTCATTATCTCTTATAACGTAACTTGCTCACAGAAGAATTACCAAAAAAGAAAAAAAGTTTATCTTTGGAATGGTGGGACTTTTTTTTTTTTCTCATTCACTTACTAATTAATATTTTTCTCCAAAAGTAAATGAAACTGCTTAGATTCCAAGCAGAGAAAATGAATTCTCCTGGCTTTTTATCCTAGCGACTGATTTCTATTTTGTATGAACTATTTGCAATAGATAGCTATCTAGATAGGTCTTTTGGTTTGTGTCATGAAGAAATAAACTGGAGGTGGAATTTTAGAAGTGTCTTCCTGCCAGAAATGCCATTGATGCTGAATTTACAGTCCTTTAAATGGTTTTAATGGTTTTTATTATTCTATTGCAATAGAGTTGCTAGCCTTTTGATGCACCATCACCCTTCCAGGAATTCCCTGTGCTGACTGCGCTAGATATTTTCAGTTGTTGCTTTTAGGTTTTGATGACAAACATGAACTCACTTAGTCATAATTTTAAAGGAAGATGAATGATTTGAGGAAATATATGCTGAATATTGCACTTGTTCATTTTATTTTAAGAGAATAAGGGAGTAGACTTTTAAATATTTCAAGCAAAGGAAGATAATAAGCCACTCTAAGTAATTAAAGGCATGTTTTATATAATTACACTTTAGAGGAATTGGGGAGTTCACTATATAACATCATGCCCTTTTTCTGCTAAGACCATAGCATCCGAATGTTTATCCCTGAAAATACATTAGCAGATGTTTTCCATGACAATCTAACTTTTCAGTTCTGTGACTTTAAAGATCAAGTTAGTTCTGAGTCACCTCAGAATTTTCTACTTCCATTAAGAAAAAACATACTATAGTACTGTTGTTCTTTAGTAAAACAGCAAACAGGTGTTTTTTTAGTAGGTTCTGTGACCTCCAAAGAACAGTGAAAGGCAACAATGAACAGATTCATTGGTGATTTTGAGCAGCTGAGGTGTGAAATGACCACATTTCCAATCTCATATTTACCATCCATTATCTTCTTTCTGAGCATTTGTTTCATGTAATCAGAATATGAACATGACATGTTCCTAATCCATAAATCATTCTGAATTCTATAGCAAAAGTGTATGTGTGTGTGTGTGTACTGCATGAATTAGCATGTGAAAGGGAGTTAGCGAGGGGGAGGAGGGAGATGAGCTAATGAAAAAACTGCTGGTAAATTTCCTAAAATATGCCCAAATCATGTATTCTGTATTTTATTCATAATTTCTTGGTTTCTCAAATTTTTCCACTTTTTCCTGGGGTTGTGGAGCAAAGGTTTAAATATCTAGGTTTAGGTTAGTGGAGATTGGAGGGTAGAAATGCCAACTGCAAGTATGATATTGGTAAAGGAAGTTTCCATACCACTTCTAGTGCCTGTTGTGCAAGATGGCTTTAAATTGCTAATGATACTTGTGTGTTCTGGGGCCTGGGGCTGTATTTGTGAGTTTCATCCTGTATTAAGACACCATCACTTTGTTTTTATAACTAGGTGGGTATTTATTGGTTTGTGTTGAATAAATTGGCCCATTAATGAATTGTATTCAGATGGTAGCTTTTGGCTTCAGAATTTCAAAAGCCAGGATAGCTCCTTCCACATTAGGAGACTTTATTTTCAGCAAGCTCATGTAGGTCTTCAGGGCCTTGTCATAATTTTTGGTTCTTGTATACTTTTGTGTTGTAGCCAAGTTAAATGACATTTTCCATTTAAGTATTTTTTCCATTTATATAATTAGGTTGAAAGTTAAATTTGGGAAGATGCCACTTATGAGTAAATTTTACGTTGTTGGTCAAATCTACTCTATTAAAGTAGGACAATAAAAATGCCTTATTTTGTGTGAACCAGTCATCTTATATGTGAAAAAGGTTCACAGTCAGAAAAATCAAAAGTTCTGAATCAACAGATAAATCTTGCATTTCAGCAAAGAATAAAAGAGTCTTTGAAACAATTTTAAATAGAAGGTAGCTATTGAATATGTCCACACAGGTAGTGATCTAATATACCCAACTCTTTGTAATACTTCGAAAGTATTTCTGAGACCAACAAGTTGTGAAAGAAAACGTTTTCTTTCAAACTTTTGTATTCTTAAGGTCAACTTTTTCCTGGTTCAGGTAGTTTCTTAAGGGTTTACGGATGCCTTTGATCGATAACTAGGGTTCAGAAATACCAGCATTATTTAAAGTCAGCAAGAAGTACTGAGCAGGTAATTCTTTTTCGGTTGTTGCGTCCCTGTTAGAGCCGAAGATTCAGATTCGTCTGAACTTATTCTTATATTAAAAAACAAAAAAAACAAACTCTGGATTAACTTTGATATACAGTATTCCAAGAATCAGGCCCAGTCTTCTATTTTTTGCTTGTTTTCCACCATGGCTTGTCTTTATGAAAAAGATAAGACTGTTAGACCTCAGATAATGGAAAATTAGAAGAAAACCATTGTGAGGTGGCTAACCTGCCTTTTCAGTGTGGTTTAGAAATAACTATAAGTAGAAAACTTTACTTGAAAGATTAAAACATTTCCTACTTTATTTCATTCTTCCCTTACTACCTGCTGTTAAACAGTAGCCTGCAGAGAACAGCTTTTCAAGAAACACATTTTTTTTTTGTTTACGATTATTTAAATAAGACTTTACTATGTAACCTGGTAATTCTAATTAACAGTGATTTAGTTGGGGAGCGAACCAGGATTTCCTCATCTGGCTGCCGGGGACCTGAATTGCTTTTTTCCCCACCCCCAGCGGCACCAAATCTTTTGATCCCTAAGCTATAGTGGTTGTCATTTGAGAAAGCAAACTGAGAGAAAATAAGTTGCGAAAATAGTCTACTTTGAGGCTTCATTTGCATCTTGAAAGTTGTTCTTAGGAAAAAAATTATAGGGATAATTGAATCTTTAAAATTTATCTTGAAGGGCGCAAACTCTCATGTCTAAATAGAAAATTCCTGAATTTCCTTAAAAATACATTTTTTGCTTTAAAAATTGGGGGGATGTTTTAGTATTGACAATCACTATTTCAAAAGAGAAATTATCCTTATTATAAGTCCACAGGAGGCACGCAAGTGTTTTGAATTTCTTTAGGAATGTGTGTTTGGGGAAAACAAAAGTTAGCCTTTATGCAATGGAAAAATTTTCATTCAAAGTAGTTGTGGTTTCTCCATTAACATTATATTAATAAGTTCAAATAGAGAATCACAAATTCTTATGTCATATACTTAATAAACTGTACAGTTTGTTATATTAAGAGTTAATTTTAAAAAGTATCTTCAAATGATGAAGTCTTTGGATCTTAATTGCAAACCGTACACCTTTCAGTTTGTTTACATGGGAGAAGCTATTCAAGCATAAACCACAGATGGCAGTAGCAGCATATTTTTCTATTTTCTGGACGGACTCTGGCCTTTAGGTTGGTGTCAATTCTACGGGCACTGTTGATAAGTCAGCTGCCAAGTATAATGTTTCCAAAACCAATTCCCTAGGCAGCAACATGTAATGTATTCTGGAAACAAATCCGGGCAATTGATTTGAAGATACACTCTGTGGGTGGTTTGAACCAGAGTAGTGATTTTGCTCTCATCTCAGAGTGAGAAATCATAAAGAGAAATTGGTAATAATGATAGAGGGAATTGTTTGAGTAATAAGCTATAGCACATTGGAATGGCAGTGGTGATATTAGCAAAGGATATATCAAACATAGATACCTGCTTGAACAACTATTTGCATTGGAAACAATTTGTAGTTTTTTAGAAAATATGCTCAAGAATTATAATTTTGAGAGAGAGAAATGCACAACTAAATTCTTCATGTGGAAGAGGTAGATAGCCTTCTCAACTCTTTATTTCCAACTCCTTATATTTCATAGTATCAGGGAATTTTTTATCTGTCTATAAAAGCATTTCAGAGGTCTGTGAATGCTTGCTCTTCCATCCCATCATTGTAGTGTCAAAATTTCTGTGTTCTTAATTTTTCCCTTTAAAACCATTGTTTGAAAAAGGACATAATTAATTAAACAGATTTTTTAAAATGCCTGTAATACTTCCTTTGAGTCCAGAGGTATAATTTCATAGTTTAAGACTCAGGAAACATTCCAGTAACAAATCTGTGCCAAAATGAAGGACATACTGATTCAGTGACCTGGGGGGGTGGGGGAGGACTACATTAACTTGTGTTAGTTTTCATTTGAAAAATTAATTCATGCATTCATTTCAATCTTGAAGCTGTACTGCCTTAGAAGGATTGAAGATTCAGTCTTGATTTTTTTTTGTTACTTTCTTATGCTCTACTGTATGATACAGTGTTCTTTTTATCACAGTTAACTCCAATTTATGCAATTTAGTTTTCCTCTCACAAAAGAAAAAAAGAGGACATGTGAAGCCTTATACATTTTTTATCTTGCTTCCTCATCTCTTGCCTTTTAAAACTTGTAAGTGATTAATGAAATAGTATGCAGTTGGATTGTATCTTTTTATCATTCATTTGTTACTAGATCATTTCTGACTTAATATCTTCCTACTTACTGAGTCCTTAAATTTGTTAATTTACTGTATTGTGTAAACCAGTGATTTTCAAAGTGTGGTCCATGAACCTCTTTGGGGTGGGGTCCCTGAAACCCTTCTGGAAGTTCTTGAGGTCAGAATTATTTTTCTAATAATGCTGGCATTATTTGCCTTTTTTTTTTTTTTTTTAACCGTGTTGAAATTTGCATTGATACTGCAGAAACAATGGTGGGTAAAAATTGTTGGCACCTCAGCAGAAATCAAGGCACCATACTGTACTAGTAATTGTATTCTTTAACTCCACGTACTTGTATTTAAAAAAAAAAGCTATTTTCACTGAAGAATGTCCTGGATGAAGCAGTAAAAGTGATTAATTTTATTAAATCTCTACCCTTGAGTACACATGTTTTTGATATTCTATGTGAGGAAATGGCAAGTACACACAACGCATTTCTGCTGCATACCGAAATAGAATAGTTTTTTTTAAGGAAAAGTGCTTGTGCAATTATGTTGTGAGCTGAACTGGCTGCTTTTTTCATGGAACACAATTTTTACTTGAAAGAACAATTGACAAACCATATTCAGACTTGGGTATTTGGCAGATCATGTTTTGGAAAATGAACAGTGAGCCTGTTAGGCCAGGGAAAACTGACAGTGTTTGTTGATGGTGAATAAAATTTGAACTTTCAAGTGACAATTAGAATTTTGGAAAACTTGCACCTACCACTTTGAGCTTGACAGCTTCCCAATACTTTAAGCCTTTTCTGATGAGCCCAGTGGTGATATTATTGATAAATGTGATTTTTTTGATATTACATAAGGAAATGTGTCAACATTTTGAAGATCATATTTCAGTGAAGGAGAATGTTCCATATTATCCTTTGTATGATGTGACAAAATTCTGAATGGGGAAAAGATGTGTTCAAAACGCCAGAGAGACCAATGGATTTTAACGTAACAGAGTACACAAAGTTCATTGATATGGTTTTAGATTTCACATTGAACTAACCTCTTTAAGAAACCACCACTTACTGAGTTTTGGTGTATTATCAAAGGAAAATACCCACAATTATTTTAATTAGGACATACTTCTTTTCCAATTATAAATCTACGTGAGGCCAGATTTTCCGCATATACTTCAACCAAAACAGTATATCACAGCATACTGAATGCAGAAGCATATAGGAGTATCTAGCTGCCAGAATTAAACTAGATATTAAAGAGATCAGCAAAAATATAAAACAGTGCCACTCTTCTCATCAATCTTGTTGTTTTGTTGGAAATTATAGTTATTTTTCATAAAAGTAGGTTATTTATATTAACATGTAATGTGTTGTTACTTTTAAATGAATTAATAGATATTTAAAAAAATTTCATACTGTGGTAAACAGCAATAGATATAACCCATGTAAACATTAGCTCTTGGGGTCCTCAATAATTTTTAAGTGTGTAAAAGGGCTCCTAAGACCGCTCAGACCAAAGTAATGGGAGAACCTCTTTTTTCTAAATGGACCGACTTAATGTATAAGAAAATGGTGACTTTACTAAATACTGTTATTAGAACTTAGTTATTTTGGGTTTTTTCTTTCTTTTTAAAAACTCTGTAAAGGGGCTATGGAGAAAAAAAATGAAAATAAGTTCATATCATTTTAAGTTTTCTTTACTTGAGACTAAATGAAGTTCATGTCACTGAGTTCTCTGATAAGGCTTTTGTTACCTGCTACATGAAACCTGTTGCTTAACTTAATTATTTGTGTTAGAAATTTTCCAATAGAACCTGTTTCCTCACCAAGGGTGGATTTATAATTGGAAATAAATCTGACAACACAAAAATACTTTATTACTTGATAAGAATCATTGCTATAAAAATTAAATATTTATGAGATAAAAATCCTATCTTGCTTTTTAAAACTTCCATCAAGAATAGTTGTGATAAACCATAATGGAAAAGAATATTAAAAAAAGAATGTATATATGGATGTATAACTGAATCACTTAGCTGTACCGCAGAAATTAACACAACATTGTAAATCAGCTATACTTCAATTAAAAAAAAATAAGTAAAAGAACCCAAAATTATGAACATAAAAGAAAAGAATAGTTTGCTTGTTTGCTTTCAGTAGACATGTTTGGCTTCTAAAGTTGTGATTTTGGCAAAGTCAATTTGTAGATTGGTTTTCCTTTAACCTGGTTTGCACTGAGAGAGGTGGTAATAAAGTCTGTATAGGAGAAGTATCTCCTCTTCTGGTGTTAAGAATACCCTTTCCTAGTGTGAGTAACATTTTAGTGTAAGTCAATTACTGTGTTGTTAAAGGGTTAGGGATTTACTCCTTAGGGTAGTTGCTAGGTAGAATTCATTCTGTAGTGAGCTTGCTGGCAGAAGAAATGTCACAGAACAATGTGAGTAACAGTAAGGAGTAACTGGATCAGAACTTAAGATGAAGATTGGTGGATGATGAACGATCAGTGTGATATTTGGGCTACCTTCCTGAGAGCTCTCTAGTTATCTTGATGTTCTTGGAGTTTCACGTAATGTACCTTTCAAAGCATTTTTGTGTTCTCTGGGCGGGGTGGGGGGGCAGCTTAGTAATGAGAAGATGCCTTTCCTTTTTCATTTTAATGCTTGGATATTATTTCAAGTGTCAGATGAGTTAAATCGTGCTAATTACTAAGCTTAATAACTGAGGCAGATTTGTTTTTTTTCTTCCATATTTTTGCTGTACTCTCGAAATCTAACCTGTTAGGAGGCTTCTCTCTAGCCTTACAGCCCTTCCTCCAAAATGCCTTTTTAGCAGGATAATAAACCACCTGGGGGAAACCCCCCACTGATATCTATTCAGAGGGCTTTGTTTTTTGGAAGCCGCAGTAGTAGTCTCAGCAAAGGAGGAAGGATTTTGGTTAGATAGTGTGAGAGGGAAAGAGCAGGGACTCTGGAGTGTGGCAGAACAAAGATCACAACTATGTGACTTTGTCACTTGACTTCTCTGAACTTTAGTGTTCTCATTGAATAATAATAGCAGCTAACATTTATATAGTTGTTATTATATAATATTCTAAGCACCTTACATATATTAACTCACTTTATTCTCATAACCCTGTGAGGTAGGTGTTCTATTATCATCTCCATTTTACAGATGTGAAAACTGAAGCCCACAGAGGTTAAGCCCTAGATTTTACAGTTAGTAACACCATTAATCATTTGTTTCCTAGGTTTAATCTCTCCTTCCACTCCCCTTCTCCCCACATACTATAATGTTTCTGAAATTGAGGGTAGGGTTATTAGGATTCCTGACAAAGTCTGTAGAGTGCCAAGCATGGTGTCTGCCTCAAATCAGACACTTGTGAATCCAGGCCATTTATAGTTATTGAGGCGGCCCAGAACTCAACTCCCAATAGATTAGAGAGTCACAGAGATCCACCCTTAGAGTTGCAAGTGACTTTTTTCTTTCTCTCATGTTAGCTTTAATAAGCCGACCAGAAAATAACTGAGCAGAAAATAATTTTGCAGAATCAGAGATAATCCTTGGGTGCTAAGGAAAGAAGGAGTTTTGAGTCATTCAAGGCAGGGATACCATATCTTGTATCTGTAGCGTCAGCACTAAAAACACAAGGAATTGGTGTTTCATGAATGTTGAATGAATGGACGAATGAAAGAACGGTCAGGTCAGGAATCTTGAGTCTTTTGCTTTAATCAGAGCCCTTTGAGTCTGAGTTCTTTGCTGGTAGTCAGAGAAAGTCTGCAAAATATAAGGGAAGGGAATGTGCTTTTCAGTCACTTGAGAAAATTGGGGCCAGTATGTAAGTCAAGCCGTGTGTTGAAGCTAAATCCAAGGTTTGACAGGCCCTCCTGGAACCAGAATATAGCTACATTTCTGTTTGGAAATGTAGCTCTCATTATACCTAAAGTGACCAGATACACCAGATTAAGATGTGATGGCCAATAAACCCCTGGCTGTTTGCTTGACTATGTTGGGGAATGTGGTTTAGGAAAAAGATGGCCTTTGTCCCCTATACCTTTTTTATTTCTGCCACACAAAAGCTGGCTAAGGGCTTCCCTGGTGGCGCAGTGGTTAAGAATCCACCTGCCAATGCAGGGGACACAGGTTCGAGCCCTGGTCCGGGAAGATTCCACATGCCGCGGAGCAACTAAGCCCGTGCGCCACAACTACTGAGCCTGCGCTCTAGAGCCCGCGAGCCACGACTACTGAAGCCCGTGTGCCACAACTACTGAAGCCAGCGTGCCTAGAGCCTGTGCTCTGCAATAAGAGAAGCCACCACAATGAGAAGCCTGCGCCCCGCAACAAAGAGTAGCCCCCGCTCACTGCAACTAGAGAAAGCCTGCGTGCAGCAGCGAAGACCCAATGCAGCCAAAATTTAATGAATAAATAAATAAATTTATTAAAAAAAAACGGGCTATATGAAAAAGAGGAGGACCAATCTAAGGTTGATATGACCTTTTGAAAATGGAAATATAAGAACCAGTTGTCTAAAGCTTGTAAAATATAGATAGTGATTTCCTAGCAAGGAGATGGTGAGACTGATGTGGCAGTGGGGGTTAATAGATTATGGTAGCAATGTAGTTTGAGCAGGAAAGGACTTGCGAGAGGAGGCCAACCACATTATTTGAGGAGGTATGAGGCTCAGGAAATAGTTGATGTGCCTAGGTTTTGCCTGGGTTCTCATTCTAGCTCTCTTATAAAGGCATGTCTCTGTGAGTCCACGTATAAAATGAAGGAGCTAAATTAGATAATCCCTGAAGGAATTCCAGCTTTATGATGAAATGAATTGGGTAAAACAGGAAGTTGCAATTTAGGAAAGCCCTGCCTAAAGCAAATAACTATGGTACTCACAGCCCAGATTCATTGGGATGATTTTGATTTCAGATACTGTTCAATAATCCCTCAAAGAATATTTACATTCCTTAATGCTTACCATACATTGTTTCCCTGTTTAAATTTTAGAATACCTGGCTGCTTTAAAGTCTGTAGGATCACATAATTTACATGTAAATTCTGTTCTCGGGGTCTGCCGCATAGAAATGTTTGCAGTTAAAGTTATGACATTATGATAATTTGTAATGTAAACTCGAAATTCAATGTAGAGTTTTCATTTGTTTTTTTCTTTTTAACATGATCACTTTTCTTCTCATTTATAGCCCCGCCCCCTCAGTGCCACACTTTTCTTTTGTAAGTACATTTTCATTCATTGAGTCAAACCCATAGTTCATTTCAGAGTTTTCTCTCATTCCTTGTAAAGGAATTTTTATCTGCAAAAATCATTCAGCATTGAGAGGAGTCCTATCTTCTTAAGATCAGATGCTCTGAGTTTGAGAACTTGAATTCATTAAGGAAAATTGCAAAACCTCCTTAAATGCTGTTGGTCTGGAAAAAGGGAACCCAGCAGGAAAGGGGCGGCAATGTATGGGGGAGGGGTAGAGGGGGGTTAGCAAGGGAGCTGCAGTTGAAATATTCATCAATCATTTTACTGGCACCAGGAAACCAATCAGCCTTTTAGGGGAGAGAACTTAATCAATCACCTAATGTGGGAAATTACAATTGCTTTCCCACAAAAAAATATTCCCTTACTTGCTGACAGATTAAATCTGAAAGATAGTTGGGCTGGCTGGAATTCAGAGCTAACTGCTGGCGAGCAGTTACTGAAAGTACTACTGTGATGAAAAAATGCATTTAACATTTGAAGATAAAATGTACTATCTGCCATGAGCCTTTTAAAAATATTTCAAAGTAAGTTTGCTTTTCATATAGTGTGCCCATTAATAAAAAAACAGTTACTGAGCATCTATGGGTAATATGAAGTGTGTGAAATACTGTAAATTTATTCTCCAAAGCTAGTTTCAGGAGCATAGATAGGGCTCCTGGCTGAAGGATACCCAGTGTTTCCAGTGCCGTGTTTGGAAAGCAAGTTTAGAGCGTTGTCTAAGGGACGCTTCCTGGGGAACACAGTTGGAAGTGCTTGCATA